>NW_026900161.1:0-136130 GCF_033153095.1 Gastrolobium bilobum
AGGGAGTTAGGGCACAAATGCAGGAGGGATAAAAGGGTTCTGAGTTGAATGGAAGTAGTAGAACTTGAAGAAATTAGAGACCGAGTTTAAATAGACAGTGGGGGAGAAAATGAAAGGTTTCTGGGACGTGGCGGTTGAAGATGGGAGATTGAAGAGGCGGTGGAATGGGGACGTTACAGAACTAGTCGTCAGCAGTTACTGACCAGTAACTGATGGGATGAGTGTGAGAAGATGGAACGGTTTAGGTCAGGACGTGGGAGAGAGGGAAATAAAAGGGTTCAATCGTCATAATGGTTGAGAAGACAGTTGCTTTTTCTACGCGCGTTTTCAAGATTTGCAACGAATACAAATAGATATGGCTGCGTATCTTTCTAAGTGACTCAGTAGGGGCAGGTGTCCCAGTCACTCTTGCCACCTAACCCAGGGAACGTTCCCTTTGTCTTTTACTAACTAATAAATAAATAATTAATCTAAAATAAATAACAAGTAAACATGCAACAATGACTACGAAATAAGGAAAATGAAACGTACTAACCTATCACCTATTATTTAATAAATCTAAATGAACATGTAACAAAACATATAATTATATCTATATCTATATATATATATATATATATATATATATATATATATATATATATATTATTGGGATTGTGTGGTTAGGGACCACCCCAAAACTACGTTCCTGGAACGGAACGTACTTTATTTGGACTTTTTGGAGAGGAACATCAGACGTTCCCTCCTTTTTGGGAGCTATGTGGTTATGGATAACCACCACAAAACTTTGCTCTTTGTCAGAGAGCAAATGTATCTACTGGGTTGCCTCCCAGTCAGCGCTTAGTTTAATGTCTTTAGCTAGACATGGTACTTACCTCTCAAGGGGTTTCAGAAATGGTTGAGGGGACCTCAGTGTCCCCTGGTAGTGATCCCGGTGTTTTGGTTTGAAGGTTGGCAGCAATCTGCCCCAGATGGGACTCAATGTTCCTGACCACTGCATCATTCCTGGTGACATATTCCTTGACATAATTTTCCAGGGTGTTGATGTGTTGGTCATCTCTGTGGAACAGAACGTAGTTGTTTCTTTTTTGTTCAAACGTTCCACTGCTGCTACCTTGCTGATACTGCTGCTGATTGTTGTTGAATGGTCTCTGGTTAATGGGTGGCTTCCATTGGGTGTTGTGGTTCTGATCCTTAATGATAGTTCCTCAAGGGCTTGAATGTGTATTTCGTCCTGCTTGTTGATTGTCTCTGGTGAAGTTCCTATTGCCAAAATTTTCTGCATAACACACCAATGCAGTGGATGTGCAGTCTGTTGAGTCATGAAGGTCACCACAGGCTGAGCATGATTCTGTTTCAGTTGTTGTGAGTTGTAAGACTTCCATCCTTGGTGCTGCTTGGTCAGCTCTCAGGTTCTTCACTTCATTCCTGAGTGATGTCAGCTGGTCTTCCATGGCTGTTTGTTTATCCAGTTCTAGCATGCCTGGTTTCCTCACTGGGCTCACTCTGTCTATTGGCCATTGGAGACATCTTTCAACAGTCCCTTATATGATTTCGTACCTTGATTCAAGTGTTCCTGTAAAGAAATATCCTCCTGCAGCAAAATCTAAGTGAGATTGATAAGTATGGTCAAGTCCCTTATAGAAAGATTGTAACACTCCCTAACTCTCTACCCTATGGTTTGGACATTTTCTTATGATGTCCTTGTATCTCTCCCATGCTTCATAGAGATTTTCTCCATAAAACATTCTGAAGTTAGAGATTTCAGCTCTAACATCAGCTTGTCGAGACATTGGGAGAAACCTCTCTATGAACTTGTTAGAGAGTTCTTCCCATGTGTGGATTGATCCAGGGGTGAGAGTTTTCATCCATGTTTTAGCTTTTAAGCCCAAGGAGTGAGGGAACAACCTCATTCTCATGCTCTCCTCTGTTACACGCTCAGCTTTAAAATTATCACAAATATCTTGGAATGTTGTGAGGTGTGTGTAAGGATCTTATGCAGGGAGTCCATTGAAGACCCCTGCTTCCCTAATCGTGTGGAACATGATAGGTTTTAGTTCAAAATTTGGTGCTACAGGGGGAAGGATTACTCCCATATCTGGTCTGTTCCTGAAAGGAGCAGCCAAAGTTCTAAAGTTCTGTTCAGGGGGAACCTCTTCATTGTTATTATTGTGATCAACCATGTTTTCAGGAAATTCTTCCTTGAGGTTCCTTCTTCTTCTATGGAGTGTACGTTCTGGCTCAGGATCAAAGAGAAACTCAGGTACTTCAATGGAGTGGTCAGAGTCTGTTTCAAACTCTTCACTCATAAACCAATAGCACAAGGTATATATATGCACAGCAGATTCAGTGATAAAGAGAAAAAAATATAAAAGTAAAGTCAGATATACAGTATATGTGTTAGAAAACAATGATAAGAATAACAGTTAGTGTTTCTATCCCCGGCAACGGCGCCAAAAACTTGTTGGATGGTTTGCTGATGGTGGAAAAATATAAGTTCTGATAGGGGACGTTCCTCTATTCTTGCAGAACACATATTCGTCCCTTAGTTCCAACCCAAGTGCGCAAGTGCACGCATCAAGTAATAAAGGGAGTATTAATGCCCAAATTATCGTTCCCACGAGGATAAAGTGCTAATTATTGTTTTATCACTGTTTATAAAGAATGAAAATGAGAAGAAAAGTTAGTAAATGAACTGTCTGGTCAAACGTTCCCTACTATCTTGACAACGTTACTCAGGAACAGTAGGTTCAATCTGATGGCAAACAGTTGCTCGCTGCGTTATGTATGTGATCCTTCCTGTTTAGAAGAAGGTGAGATATTAATCATTGGAGTTTTTTAAATACTAAATAAAATAAAATAAAAACTACTAAAACAGAAATAACTATAATCAAGAGACAACAGGGTGGTGGTTAAATCAGTTTAACAGAAAGAACAAATTCACTACTTCACTCTTAAAGGGGTTGTTTTCTCTGCTCAAGACTTAGCACCTTTTGGCTTTGTCCCAGTTTCTTTGCTTGCCAACTCTGATTCCTCAGCTCATGGTCTAGATGGCTCACAAGTTTCCATATTCCTATGGCTCCAACAGGTACTTAGTTCAGAACCTTAAAATGGACGAGTTGGCCCCTTATTCCCAAGGTGACCAGTAGCGTTTTTTCCATGACATCTACCTTCCCCCAATGGCTAAGCTGTCTGAAATCCCTTCCTTATGGAAGTTCCTTTCTCGGTATGTTCCCAATTTCTATTGGCGCACAATGAATATAGCTTACTTAGCCAAAGAAATATAAAAAGCTTCGGTCAAGAGTTTTGAAAACAGTTCTTTAAGAGTTTCACAGTTTACCCGTTCCACAGATAGTTCAGCTCATGGCTGATAGTTTAAACATAATTATTCTCAACTGAGATCACATAGACCCGAGATTCAGTTAAGAGATAACAATTGGAACGAAGAGAAAAACACTTATATTAATTTAAAAGACAGTTTACAAAAAGAAATCGAAAATGGAGAAAGATGGATATTTTCTCGTGAGTAGTCTTGATGGTTGTTTACAGAGAAGAGAAGAAGGGTTGTCACTTAACTACAGTTACAACTTAAAATTAAACTAAGTTACTAACTACTACTAAGTGATCTCTTCCTTTCAGACTGCAAACCCTCCAGGATTCGATGATGTTTTTGTGTGAGGGTGGTCCTATTTATAGCTGGAAGAGGAGTGGCAAGACTGTAATTCCCTTGGAGCTAGTTGCTTGAATGAGGGGACGGGACGGTGGCAGCAGAGTGTGAAGCTTGCGTGAATTGCTGAATGGAACAGGATTTGGTGATGATTAGTCGTTGTTTGCAGACCTTCTCATGCTTTGCTTTTGTGTTCAGCCAATGAGAACTCTTAATTCTCTGCTCTTCACGTTTCCAGCTGCTCAGTTGGTGCACCACCTTGCTTTTTAGAAGTATTTAACTCTACGTTACCTGCAAAGATTACATAAGCATTAAATGAATGGAGCAGGTGCATTAAATGTGTCTCAGTCCGTTCCCCTTTTAATATATTTTAAAGGAATACGTCACCATTCGTTCCTCCACTGTGTTTTTGTCACAAATGTGTAAAACAAGTGATTTTCATGCTGAAGTTGCTCGTCCGATGAGGGAACGTATGGTATTTTGCCATCAAAATGGGCTTAGATGGGAACGAATTTATGTCCCATCAGTTATTCTGCAGAAGTTCTTCTTTGCCCAAATTCGTTGATCGTTAACATCTTCAAGTACCTTTTTGCATATTCTTGCAAGTTCAGCTCCTTTATTCAGGTATTCTTGCTTTCCTCTAAACTTCTCTTAGTTTCTTCTTCAGTATTCTATATTTGTCCGTTTAATTTTTGGATATTCATCATTTCTGTCTTGGATTTGTCATTCTTCATATGTCATTCTGGCAAATAGCTTGCTGATTGCTTTTTCTTCTTGCTATGTCAGTGTTTTGTATTTCTGGAGTGATGCATGTTGTTTAAACTTCTAGCATTTTAGCGTGCATCAACCTCCATTGTCATTTTTCCTTTGTTATTTTAAACTTGGTGTCGTTTGAAAATTTATCAAAATGAAGGGAAAAAACCTTCTTCAGTTTTGCACTGTGAGAGAAAGAAGGAGGAATATTCTGACTTTTTGAAGAAGGTTCCCCCTGGGGTTCGTTTTTGGCTGTGGGGGATTCCAAGGACTGAAGAAGAAGAACGCGAAGCCATGCTTCGCGGTTATCATGGTGGTAGAACCAAAAGGAGATCCGGGTTGTCTAGTCGGGGTCTAGGTCAGAGCCGGGGTAGTGGTTCTTCCAGACGGGATAGGAGTCATCTTTCCACAAGCAGACGTGTACCCCAGCATTTTCCCCAATCCGGTCTAAACTCTTCCAATCAATCTACTAACCCAGATCCTTATATGTCATTGACACGAGCTGTCGAGCTCGCGCAAATTAAAAATTAATTTTTTTTTATTTAGGGTTCAGAAAATTTGCAGTAAAGTGGAAACCCTAAGTCGTCTCTCAAGGAAATTGTTTGGGTAAAAATCGATTATGAAAATAGAAAATAAAAAGGGGGGTTTTGGATTTTGGTTGAATAATTAAAAGATAGAATATAAAAATTGGGATTGAAAATTCGCAATTAAAAATTAACCAACCTAAGGTTAGGGTTCCTAGGATGTCCTTCCTTGGATAAAAATTTCAAAATTCGCGATTAATCTCAATTGAATCAGAATCCTTATTTTCAAATGAGAGCAATCTGATCATCAAATCTGATGATCATTCTTTTCCCATAATCGCAATCGCGAACCTCAGATAGAATATCCATAATCGCACGATGGGTAGAGATGAACAACCTCTTCAGTGATTTCGGGCTCCTGGCCACGGCTGGCCACAAGAATAACAGATACTGAAAGTCTGGTCATGGTTGAAGAAAGAGAAGGTTAGGGCAAAATGTAGAGGGAAGTGAGAATAAGAGAAAAACTTTTTAAGTTAGCAGAGAATGGTAAAGATTGAAGATGAAATGAAATCAGTTTAAATAAGCATGCAGAGGAGGGGAAATGAGGAGTTTTTCAGGTCGTGGAGGTTGAAGACAAGGAGTTGAGGAGGTGGTTGAATGGGAACGTTATGGAACGAATGATCAGGGGTTAGTGGTTTTTAACCGTTGATGATGGTTGTAAGGAGGTGGAACGGTTTAGGTTAGAAATGTGGGAGAGAGAGAAATAGAGTAGGAGCAGTTGCATTAATGGCTGAGGAGACAGTTGCTTTTTCAGGGCATGTTTTCAAAATTTGCAATGAGAGCAGATTTGATAACGGTTGCGTATATGTAAGTGACTCAGTAGGGACAGGTGTCCTTGTCACTCTTATCTCCTAAGCCATGGAACGTTCCCTTTGTCTTTAACCTACATTCTAAAATAACAATAATAATAAACTAATTCCTAATAAATAAAATGCAAACCTACTTAATGACAGAACCCGAAGTATAGATTGCATTGTAAGGAAATACTAATTATTTAAAATTGCTAATAAAAATATGTATAAATAAAATTTAATTAATTAATAATTTTATTTTTTTTATTTTTGATATGGGAATGTGTGGTTATTGAACCACCCCAAAACTACGTTCCTGGAACGGAACGTATTTTATTTAGACTTGGAGTTGAACATCAGACGTTCCCTCCTTTGTGGGAGCTGTGTGGTTAAGTTTAACCACCCAAAAACCTTGCTCTTTGTTAAAGGGCAAAGGTATCCACTGGGTTGCCTCCCAGTCAGCGCTTAGTTTAATGTCTTTAGCTAGACATGTTACTTACCTCTCATTCTTGTGGAGAAGAGGTTGAGGGAACTTCAGTATCCCCTGGTAGTTTTTCTGGTGTTCTGGTATCGAGGCTAGCAGCTATCTGTCCCAAGTGGGATTCAATATTTCTGACCACAGCATCGTTCCTGGTGACATATTATTTGACATAATTTTCTAGGGTGTTGATACGTTGGTCATCCCTTTAGAACAGAGCATAATTGGTTCTTCTTTGTGGTTCATATGCTCCATTTCTGCTGCCTTGCTGATAATGCAGCTGCTGATTATTGTATGGACTCTGGTTCATGGGTGGTCTTCATTATGGTTATGGTTCTGATCTTTCACTATGGTTCCTCCAGGGTTTTGATTATTTTTGCTTCCTGTATTCTGATTGTCTCTGGCCTGGGTGAAGTTTCTGTTCCCTAACTTTTCTGCATAGCATACTGAGGCAGTAGATGGACAGTCTGTTGAATCATGAAGGTCACCACGGGTTGAGCATGGTTACTCTCAGTTGCTGTGAGTTGTAAGACTTCTATCCTTGGTTTCTCTTGATCAGCTTTCAGATTCTTCACCTTATTCATCAATGTGGTTAATTGGGATTCCATGGCAGTTTTTTTGTCTAATTCTAGCATGTATGGCTTCCTTACTGGGCTCATCCATTCCAGTGGCCATTGGAGGCATCTTTCTGCAATGCCTTCTATGATTTCATACCTGGATTCAAGGGTTCCTGTAAAGAAATATCCTCATGCAGCAAAGTCTAAATGTGATTGAGAAGTATGATCTATGCCTTTATAAAAAGATTGTAAAACATCCTAACTCTCCACCCCATGGTTTGAACATTTCCTAATGATGTCTTTGTATCTCTCCCAAGCTTCATAAAGATTTTCTCCATAAAATAGTCTGAAGTTAGAGAGTTCTTCTTTAACATCAGCTTGGTGAGACATAGGGAGAAACCTTTCTATGAACTTGTTAGAAAGTTTCTCCCAAGAGTGTATGGATCCAAGGGTGAGAGTTTTCATCCATGTTTTTGTTTTTTAGCCTAAGGAATAGGGGAACAACCTCATTCTCATACTTTCCTCTGTCACACCCTCAGCTTTGAAGTTATCACAGATGTCTTGAAAGTTTGTGAGGTGTGTGTAAGGATCTTCTGCAGGGAGTCCATGAAAGACTCCAGCTTCCCTTATCATGTGGAACATGATGGGTTTTAATTCAAAATTGGGAGCTACAGGAGGGAGGATTACTCCCCTTTCTGGTCTGTTCCTGAAAGGAGCAGCCAAAGTTCTAAAGTTATGTTCAGAGGGATTCCTTTATTGTTATTGTTATGATCAACCATGTTTTCAAAAATATTTTCCCTGAGATTTCTTCTCATTCTATGTAAAGTGCGTTCTGGCTCAGGGTCAAAGAAAAACTCAGGTATTTCAGTGGAGTGGTGAGAATCTGTTTCAGACTCTTCACTCACAAACCATAAAATAGATAGTATGAATCAGCAGAATATGTGACAAAAATAAAATAAGAAATGAAAATGAAATATACAGAGTATGTATGTACTTAAAACAGTAATAAGGACAAAATTTAGTGTATCTATCCCCGGCAACGGCGCCAAAAACTTGTTGGGTCAAAAGCTGTTGGGTGAAAAATATATTATGATGAAAACGTTCCTTAGTTCACTAAGAGAGAACACAGTTGCTCTCTTAGTTTCAACCCAAGTTCGTAAGTGCACGCATCAAGTAATAAAACGGAGTGTTAATGCCCAGATTATTGTTCCCACGAGGATAGAACTCTAATTAATGCCTTATACTATTTTACAAAGAATTAAAATGAAAAGAAAAGTTAGTAATTGACCTGTCTGGTCAAACGTTCCCTACTATCTTGACATCGTTCCTCAAGGATAGTGAGTTCAGTTTGACAGCAAACAGTTCATCGCTTTGTTATGTATGATACCCTTCTTGTTGAGAGAAGGAAAAATAATATTCATGGGAGATTTATAGATACAAGATTGAACAAATAACAGAAAAAATAACAATAGTAATAACGGTAACTAAGAGACAATGAGATGGATGGTGTAAAACAGTTTTAACAGAAGAAACGGATCCACTGTTCCATTCTTAAATAATTATTTTCTTTACTCAAGACTTAACACTTTTGTCTTTGTTCCAGTGTCTTTACTGTCAACGTCTGATTCCTCAGCTTATGAATTGGATGGCTCACAAGTTTCCATATTCTTATGGCTCCCTTGACTCCAACAGGTACTAGGTACAAGACCTTAAAATGAACGAGGTGGCCCCTTATTCCTAAGGCAACCAGCAGCATTGTTTTCACAACACTACCTTCCCCTTCTGGTTAAGCTATCTGAACTCCCTTCCTTATGGAAGATCCTTTCTCAGTATGTGTTCAATTTCCATTCATACACAATGAATATAGCTCACTTAACCAGAGAAATACAAAAGCTTAAATACAAAAGTTTTGAAAATAAGTCTTTAAGAACTTTGCAGTTTTTCCGTTCCACAAATAGTCTAGCCCATGGCTACTAGTTTAAACATAATTATTCCAAACTGAAATCCCATAGACCCGAGATTCAGTTCAGAGATAACAAATGGAAAGGAGAGAAATAACACTTGTATTTAAATGAAAATAACTTGATTACAACAAAATGAAAAGTGGAGAATATGGTTGTTGCTCGTGAGGAGTCTAAAGTGGGTGATACAGAATGAAGAAGAAGTGTTGTCACTTAACTAAAGTTAAAACTATACAAAAATACAAAGAAAAATATAAAATAAACTAAGTGATCTCTTCTTAAGGAGTTTGATGATTTTCTTCGTGCTGGAACGTCCTATTTATAGGCAGAAGAGTGAAGGGCAAAGTGGGTAATTCTCTTGGAGTTGTTTTCTTGACTGCATGGAAGGGGCGGTGTGAACAGTGCTTTGAGGGGCGCAAGTGGCTGGATGAGACAGTTATTGTTGAGATTTGTCTTTCTTTCTGATCATTCTCATGCCTTGCTTTCCTCTTTAACCAATAGGAACCGTTTATTCTCTACTGCGCACGTTTCCTCTGGCTCTGTTGCACCGCTTATGCTTTATGGAAACTTATTTCCAACGTTTCCTGCAAAGTGGTCAGAAATATTAAATGAGTGGAGCAGGTGTATTTAATGTTCCAAATTCATTCCCCTTTTTATATATTTTCCAAAAACTTACGTCACCATCCGTTCCCCACTGTGTTTTTGTCAAAAAGATATTAAACAAGCTTTTAGTGCTAAAGTTGCTCATCAGGTGAGGGAACAGATGACATTTTACCATTAGAATGGGCTTAGATGGAAACAAATTTTCATCCCATCATCACATACCAAGTGCAAAACACATAGCATACACATACATATATCAATGTATCTTATCAAAATCTAATGCAATTACATACACCTCATAAAACCACTACCCCTCCTGGGAATAGTGGAACAAATAAGGAATAAATTTCAAGATCTGAAAACTTACCTATGAAGCTTCCACACTAGTTTACTTCCCATACAAGTAACCTTTTAAAACAAGAGCTTTACTTGAAACCACACATGACAAGCTTTACCAATATCAACACCTATCACAAGGTGAAGGAAATACCATCAACAACCAATACATATCAACGTAAAGTCAATAGTCACACAATATACCATCACACATGATACTTACCAAAACTTTAATTCATTCAAGTTTCAACCAATTTCCATGGCTTCATCCAATGATTGATTTCTTCTCCTTAGTTCACTTGATTCAATCCTAAATAAATATGAACACAATCTCCATCAACAATAGCTCAATATATCAATTACTTGGAACACAAGTAACCATACTTTCAACCTAAAATTTTGAAAATTGCATAGGTTGCCTAAATGATGATTTTATCCCATTTTCACCGTTTATTTAGGTTTACTAGCATACTTTCCAACTAGAACCAAGTCCAAATCACTCTCCAATACCATCATCTTATTCAACATTTCATTATGGAAACCTAAATATGAAACTTTATGAAACTTTGGTGAAAATTGGATTTCTTACCACCAATGTCTTCAAAATAATCCCAGGAGTGCTTTTCTAGCTTCAAATGAGATCAAACCCAACTCCAAGCTTCATGAACATCATACAGGGTGCCACTTTCAAGATGGATTTTTTCCTCACACACTTGCTCTCACAAAGATTTCTTTACATGGTTTTGATCGCAAGGAAATTCCTAACCTCTTTCATGTTCAAGCTTTCTTGATTTAGTGGCTAAATAAAAAGTTGTATTTCAAGCTTTAATAGCCATGGTGTCTCGATTTCAAGGCAAGAAGTCACAAAGAATGTGCTAAAAATGTTATATCTAAGTGTGTTAAACACACTTAATTAAGTTTGACTTCAATTACTTTCTTTAAAAATATCTTATTAGACAAACTAGCAAACTAACATTCTTGTTAATTCTCTAATAATTCAAGACTTAATCATTTTTACTAAATTCCAACCTTCACCAATGTGACTTAATAATGTCACACTATATCATTTTCAAGTTCCGGATAACTTTTGCATAATTACGTTTTTGCCCAAAACTTCCACTAATTATATTTTTGCCCAAAAGTAACTTTTATTCTTTTAATTAGACCTCTCATTTATTTACTCCATTTGATCCATGATTAAACCCTTAATCACATGGTAATTTCATAATTCCCAGGTTAGGGTTAATACAACAAGTTTGGTGCTTATGATTTATACGCTACAGCTTGAGGGAAATTGTTGTATATATAGTAGAAGTAGTATAGGCTTAGTCCCATATCGTGTATTTCAAGCTGTATATACTCAGTAGTTCTATATATAACTTTCGTTGTGTTATTACTCTCACGAATTTATTCTAATATTCCTTTTGTCTCTTGTTTCTGTACACCATAAACTAGGAATTTTGTGAAATTCATCATGTTACAGACTTCAAAGTTTTCAAAGGAAAGTCAAGATGTCAAGGACACAAAATTTTGAAGGAAAAAACTTGATGTCTTTTTAAAATAAAATGTTGTTGGTAAACCAAACTTGAAAGTTTAATGGAAGTCATTTAGCCACAAACATGGGACTTTAAGAAAGATAATCTAGTCAAAGATCATGAATATCTTAGAAAAATCTACAAGAATATTACACACTTGACCAAGCACTTGAAGAGATTGAAGGACCTTCTAGAGATTGATGGAGACATAAACTTAAAGATTGAATAACTCCTCATGTAGAAAGTACAAGTATTTTCATGATGTCAACATGTCACCAAGTCAAATGTCTTCTTGTGGCCATATAGAGATGGAAGTTATGATGATGTCAAAGCAAAGCTTCAAGCTACTAAAGTGAAGAACTCAAGTGTCAAAGTGAAGTTTCCAAGAGATCAAGTGAAGAAGTGAAGAGTTTTGGTATTCCTGTGTTTTAAAATGTAACATCTTGGTGTTGTTCCATTGAGATTTTTCATGTGATTTCATATAGGACAAATGTCATTCTTAATTTCTCTTCTTTTAAATTAATCGTGTATATCTTCTTTAATTTTTTTTGTTACACTTGTATCAATATAACTTACACCGATATAAAATGATTATGTCATTATATATATATATAGGGGAAGAATTTGTTAACAAATTATTTTACAAATTACAGTAAGTCTGGCTGATCATACACTCTTAATTGAAGTATGACCGGTCATACACTCTTAATTGAAGTATGACCGGTCAAACATAGTGTAGTTTGTAAGAGTTTGTAAATAAAAAGTTTATAAATATAACTTTCTCCATATATATATATATATATATATATATATATATATATATATATAGTGTTTCTCCTATCACAACTGATAAAGTAATATCATACAATCCAAAACGACATCATTTTGCATTTGGGGAAAAATGTAGTGGGATTTTGGAAAAATTGATGTTACAAGAGAAATGAAATTCGTAAAATGCCCTGTTGTTTTTTTTTCTTCCAAATCTCAAAATGGCGTTGTTTTGGAGTTGTAGGAAACAACCTTAATTTTTATGACTATATATATATATATATATATATATATATATATATATATATATATACATATATATAATTGATGAATGAGAATAACTCATGACACGTGTAAAAATGAATCAAGGTTATGTTAAAAAAAAATGAACCAAGGTTTGGTAATAAAAGAAATACTCCAAGTAAGGGGGTGCTCTTGGCAGTGTCTAGCGACCTAAACATATGTTATGCAATACGTGCAAGTGAATTCATTCAAGGCAAAGAATCAATTAAGAATGTGATAACCAATACTAATCCATTGAGATTTGTCATGTCATTTCATATACGATTGAATGGTTTTATGAATGTCTCATGTTCATTCATGCACCATCTTTCGTGACATACATATAATAAGTTAAAACAATCTTGAAGACATCATACTAGGTTGATAAACTTTATTTAAAACATTCCCTAGATTCATACTAGGTTTTTTTTGGATGCATAGATCATACATATTAAGTTAGAATATCTACGTTAGGACATCCTAGTACATGTAGTCTTGCTTGGGACATAATATCATAGGACCTTGGCAACATGTTGTAACATATTGGGTGATGTGTCCATGCCATGTCATGCGCCTAACCCTAACCATAGATCAAGCCATAACCTAACTAGAGTTAAACGTAACTCAATTATGATCTATGATGCACGGACACGGACACGGGACACGAGACACAACACGACGCGACACGCCGACACGTTAATTCTAAAAAATGTCATATTTCGACACGTTGGGACACATTTTGATATTAAATAAAAATTTTAATATATATAATGTAATTTATATTTAATACATATAAGAGTCCATAATAAATCATATAACCAATCAAATATTTAAATTTCATAACATAAATATAAATATAAATAATTTTTCGTACTTTGTTAATTTTTCATGTCAAATTTCATAATAGAAAAAAATTAATTTATAAATTATTTCTTTTATATTTAGTTAACAAAATAAAATTAAGATTTAAAAAAAAAAAACGTGTCCGAAAACTTGTCCGAGAGTTGACCGCGTGTCGAAAAAAGTTGACTGCGTGTCGGAAAAACGTGTCAGAGAGTTGACCGCGTGTCCCCAAATGTTGACCGCGTGTCGGGCACATATCCGAGCGTGTCCGTGTCGGACACGTGTCCGTGCTTCTCAGATTATGATAAAGTGGTTAGTTGGTTGGTAATAACTAAATTGGTTAGTGGATCTAACTTCATTTAGATAATACTGTTCACGTGACATTATTTAGTCTGCTGTTACTTAAATATTGACATATGTCATTCTTAACTTCTCTTCTTTTAAATTATAAATTTAAATTCTTTTAAATTAATTATGTATAAAATATAAATTAGATCAACCATTAGGATTAACTATTAGGATTAAAAATATAACTTAAATCAGTATAAAATGATCTTGCCAATATATATGTATATATTGATGAACAAAAATAACTCATAACACGTGAAAATGAATCAAGGTATAGAAATAAAAGAAATACTCCAACTAAGCGGGTGCTCTTGGCAGGTGTGTAGCGACCTGTGCGTATGTTAAGCAATACGTGCAAGTGAATTCATTCAAGGCAAAGAATTAATTAAAAATGTGATAACCATTGCTAATCTATCAATAACATTTACATCCAAGCCATAAAACTTCCTATTGAATAAGTGTTATAAACTCATTTTCCAGCAGTTAGAGACGGGTTCTTGTGCTCACTAAACTTCCTCATGGTCTAAAGAGAAATCAGGTTCATCTGGCTTGAACAATTGCGGCACAGGATCACTGCCGTGAATCTTATTGTTCCCTTTCCTCGTATTGGCAGCAAATTTTGAGGCCAAAACAGTTGCACCAATATTTTGAACCTTTTTCATATTCCCTGACGATCCCTCGATCTCGCTTACAATGTAACTATCACTCTCGCTTTCAGGCATAGCCATGTAGTAGAGGCCCTCTTTGAGGGACAACTCCCTTGTTGCTTTCCTTTTCTGATGCCTTCTCCAAGCAGTTTGTATGAAGCAAGCACTCCATGTCCTCCATTGATGGGAATAATACCTAAACGCATGCTGAAGTTTCATGCTGTGAAGGCGCTTGAACTGACTTGCCACAAATTTCAGATCCTCTGCTTCTAGTGCAAAAGCTTCAACTTCAGTAAGAGCTTTGACAGAACGAGTAGAAGAAGGTAGGTTGAGGGTTGAGTTTGGCATTAAGGCCCATGTCAACAATTCCTCTCCACAAAAGTCACCAGGCCTGAGTGTGATGGAATTGAAGAATCCAGACCTTCCTCCATTGGTTGTGGAGCTCTCTAATTGCCCTCTAATGATAAACAGCATTTCATCTACTGGATCACCCTCTCGAAATATGTAGGTCCCTTCAGTGTTTAATGATGACACAAGTCGTTCACAAATGGCATCAAGTAGCTGATCGTCCATTTGTGAGAAGAAGGGGACCTACCAAAAATTAAAAAGGAAAATTGTGCATCATTAATTGTTGTATCATACTGGGTAATAATGGTCTTCAGTCTACAATGAAGGAACACTTGGTGATATTTAACACAATAATAAATATCATGTAATTTGCTTTTTCAACTGCTTATTTACTTAAAATTGTTGCATTGCAGCAAGGTAAGATAGATAAATAATAACAAAATGTGCCAAGGTAAAGAAAGACATACACGCCGCACAAGAGAAAGACACAAGTGATGTTGAATTTCACGACGAAGATCCAAAGGTAAAGAAAGCAGTATGGCCTCTTCATTAACTCCTCTTGTTGCAAGCCATTTATATTGAACAAAGCGACGGACACGTTCCTGCAGATCTTGAGGTAACTGGCGATGCCTCATCCACTCCTCTGTATCTTTTTTCCGAATCCTCCATTCTTCAAGTCTAACTGACATCGATTGCAAGTACGTCTTCGACAAAGAGGAAAAACAATACTCTTTAGCCAAAATCAGTATCTGTATTACTGGTATAACAAAACACAAAGATACATTCCGACACAGTTTTCTCCTAGTAACTCACCATATCACCCTCATAAATTTATATCATATATCAATATATTATTATTCTCCTAGTCTTACCTGCATGTTTCCAATCAAAAGTGAAAACAGAATTAATCCAGCAATGCATAAAACGATGCAAAAAAGTGTCTCCAGAAGGTATGTGGTGGTGTCCAAATTCTGTCCATATGAGCTGCGAAAGGAAATTATCGGGTGATTTCTCAATGAGTATATATGCAGTAATGTGTGAGAGATATAGTGACAATTGTTATATGCTTCTTCTGAAACATATATGCTTAGATAAATCTATTATTATATGATTTAAGACTTGAAATTCAACAATTGTCATGAATATGCTTCTTTTGAAACAGACCTAAAACGAAATTGTAGCATAGTATGCATAAAAGGATAACACAATCAAGATGCCATACCTTAAATTTCTTAAACCCCACCAAAGACAATAGAAGTATCTTTCCTTAAAATTGGAAGTGACAACATCATTTAGGAAAGCATCAGCAAACATCCCAAACTTATATTTGATATTGATCTTGCTCTTTGCATCGCATTTGCTAATAACACGGGTGATATTTAGCCAAAATTGCCTTTCAGGGAGGTCCAAACTATTACAATCAAGAAAACTAGGTAAGCAAGACAGGGTATGTGATCTGTTTTCCTGTTCGCACTGTGTTTTCCAGCAATTAAATTGTCTCCCTATTGACGATAGATACCAAGTTGCTCCTGTAATCTGTTCCAACAATAAACCATGATAACTTAAAACAAGAAAAAAAAAAAAAAAAATTGAAATCCATTTAGTAAAAGGAATAGCAAAAGATGCAATCAAGGTGTTTACATGGCTAGCTAGCATGTAGAGAACAAGATTGTAAGCAGCTCCAATCCAGGGAGTCTTGGCAATAACGCCAGTTGTTTTCTGAATACGCTGGTTCAAAGGAAAGATAAGAAAAAGCCTAGGAACATACTGAATAAGAACAAAAAGTGCAAGAGTGTTGTTGGCATGATCAGTTCTTGCGTTTCTACTCGCTGGAATAACTAACCAAATCACAATCTGCAAGACAAAATTAAAAATAAAATAAATAAATAAATAAATAAAACAAACTTAAAACCATTACAAATCGTGCATTACAGTCCTTAACAACTTGGGACGCTTCCAATTCAATATTTATCCACAAACAAGTAACACACTCACATAAATAAATATATCAGAAAAACCATAAATCATTGTTGCACCAAGTTCTAGCATGCAACTTGTTCTAGACAAGTACATTGAGCCCTACACTTAAACTAATTTTCTATCCTTTCCGTTTACATTTATGCCACTAAATTAGCATAATATCTCCTAGGAGTCCACAATCCCACAATCAAAGCAACAAGATTCAATCTCAAGTATATTCTTTATAGGGCCTTCATATCAATCTAACCTAATTGCATTCTACATAATGTTCTGATACTAACTTGAGCGTCATAGAATTTCCGCGATCACACATAGATCTGGTAACCACTCTCAATAAGATTAAAGAACAAACCCAAGTGGAGAAGGCTCCCTAACTTGCGAAGACAGAGATGACGGTTGTTGATTGTATACCACCTTAACCTTACATTTTTACTCGAACCCGTGATCTTTCAATCACAGGAAGCAATTTTACCACTACTCCAATGCTCGCAGTCAGTCTCAACAAAAGGAAAAAAGAATGACAAAAAAATATTAAATACCTGAGGGAGTGGGATGGTAGCAGCAAGGTCAATGACAAAATCACTCTTCAAGTAGCGTATTGCGATCTCGCGCCCATCCATGACGAGCTCACCGCGACCGAAGATTCTAGAATTGGGGGCGACAAATGCGGTACGGAACTTCATAACCATGTGGAGGACATAGAAAAGGTCGGCGAAGGAGCGAATGAGGGTAACCAAGATGCTGAGTTTGGGGTCTGCCGTCAAGCAAGCGGGTCCACCAACGGTTGGGAGGAAGAAGTAGAGAGGATCGACGAAGAGTGCGAGGAGGCTTGTCACAAGGAATACCTTGTTCCAATATGCTACGATGTCGCTGTCTGGGTCCAGGATCTGATATCTCCATAGGATGTGGTGAGCCTGTTCCTCGTCGGTCGCCGCGGTTGTGGGTCTCGACCGGAGTCGCCGGAATTGGCGGAACTTAGACGCCGGCGTGGATATTATTCTATACATCTTCCATGGCGGATTCCGGGGTTAACGGATTCCGCGGCCGAGGAGGGAGGTTTCGGAAGGGAAAGTGGTGAGAGGGAATAGAGAACAAAGAAGAAGAAGAAGAACAACAACAACAACAACGAGGAGGAGGAGGAGGAGATCAGTGTTGCAGAGAGAGGAGTGACGAATGGTGATGATGTGGTAGGAGGCATTTTTGAACGTTGAGAAATTCGCGGGAAATTGAAGGGAATGCGTGAACGTAGCAGGGTGTGGGGGTGGGAATGATATCTGAAGAGACTAGACAAAGACATAGACTTTTCAAATATTTCAATCCCCAAGTTTGGCCTTTGTAGCTCTTTGCTAAAAATTTGGGCCATAGGAAAAATAAAATATATCACTCATTTAATTTTTTTGATAAATTATTAATTTATTTCTTAGAATCTGAATCAATTCTTATTATTGAAGAAAGTGAAAATATATTATTGAAGAAAGTGAAAGTAAGTTCTCTTTTACACAAAAGGTAGTTACTTATAGTACCACTTACTATTAACTAAAAAGAAATTAACAAACAAGCCCAAACTGTAAATCAAATAACTAACTAACAGAAATGAATGAAAGAAACAAAATAACCAATCACTCGCAGCTGAGCAGGTATATCAACACCCCCCTCAAGTTGGAAGGTGGATATCTCTAAACCCCAACTTGTCCATGAAGTCACGAAAGTAAGTAGGATGAAGGGCTTTGGTAAACATATCTGCAAGCTGTTGGGATGAGGCAATAGGTATCAAATGAATCAATCCCTGTAAAGTCTGATGCCGTGTGACATGGCAGTCAAGCTCTATATGCTTGCTACGTTCATGGAAAGAACGATTGTGAGCTAAGTGGACAGCTGCGTGATTATCACAATATAAGGCCCAGGAATGTGAACATGAAGATCATGTAGTAGATATGTGAGCCACTGAATCTCGCAAGTCAAGGAGGCTAAAGCACGATATTCTGCTTCAGCTAAGGATCGACTCACAGTAGTTTGCTTCTTGGTTTTCCAAGAAACCAGAGAAGTGCCGAGAATAACACAGAACCCAGTAATGGATCGACGTGTATCCAAACAGGTAGCCCAATCTGCATCACTGAAACCAGAAAGTGTTAGGGAACTACTATAAGAAAAGAATAGCCCCTTTTGTAACATCCCAAGAGCTGGCAAGGGCAGGGAGTGATCGCCGATGCGAAAGGACACGGACAATGAGCGGCTCATGCCAAATCTTGCAGCTTGGGGGTTCATGAATGAATCGAATCAACACCCGAAAGAGAGGGATTCCAGAGACTGTGCTAGTATGGGACGGTACAGTTATGAATGGCTTATAAGAATTAATTGGTACTACCTATACTAACAAGATGCATCTACTTTTCGGTAGCCCGGATCGGAAGAACTCCACAGTTAAGCGTGCTTGACTTGGAGCAATTCTGGGATGGGTGACCTCCTGAGAAGTTTTCCCGGGAAGTGTGCGAGTGAGGACAAAGCACGCTGAAAAGTCTCGTGTTAGTGTGTGGGGACAGTCATTGATCCTTGCAAGTTGTCGGGCGTTACACTAAGTGGTATCAGAGCAGGGCCACTTTTCCAGTACGGTGTGGTTCGAGGACGAACCAGGCGGAAGCTGGTGGGCATGTAACATCCCAAGAGCTGGCAAGGGCAGGGAGTGATCCCCGGTGCGAAAGGGCACGGACAATGAGCGGCTCATGCCAAATCTTGCAGCTTGGGGTTCATGAATGAATCGAATCAACACCCGAAAGAGAGGGATTCCAGAGACTGTGCTGGTATGGGACGGTACAATTATGAATGGCTTATAAGAATTAATTGGTACTACCTATACTAACAAGATGCATCTACTTTTCGGTAGCCCGGATCGGAAGAACTCCACAGTTAAGCGTGCTTGACTTGGAGCAATTCTGGGATGGGTGACCTCCTGGAAAGTTTTCCCGGGAAGTGTGCGAGTGAGGACAAAGCACGCTGAAAAGTCTCGTGTTAGTGTGTGGGGACAGTCATTGATCCTTGCAAGTTGCCGGGCGTTACACTAAGTGGTATCAGAGCAGGGCCTCTTTTCCAGTACGGTGTGGTTCGAGGACGACCCAGGCGGAAGCTGGTGGGCATGTAACATCCCAAGAGCTGGCAAGGGCAGGGAGTGATCCCCGGTGCGAAAGGGCACGAACAAGGAGCGGCTCATGCCAAATCTTGCAGCTTGGGGTTCATGAACGAATCGAATCAACACCCGAAAGAGAGGGATTCCAGAGACTGTGCTGGTATGGGACGATACAGTTATGAATGGCTTATAAGAATTAATTGGTACTATCTATACTAACAAGATGCATCTACTTTTCGGTAGCCCGGATCGGAAGAACTCCACAGTTAAGCGTGCTTGACTTGGAGCAATTCTAGGATGGGTGACCTCCTGGAAAGTTTTCCCGGCAAGTGTGCGAGTGAGGACAAAGCACGCTGAAAAGTCTCGTGTTAGTGTGTGGGGACAGTCATTGATCCTTGCAAGTTGCCGGGCGTTACACTAAGTGGTATCAGAGCAGGGCCTCTTTTCCAGTACGGTATGGTTCGAGGACGAACCAGGCGGAAGCTGGTGGGCATGTAACATCCCAAGAGCTGGCAAGGGCAAGGAGTGATCCCCGGTGCGAAAGGGCACGAACAATGAGCGGCTCATGCCAAATCTTGCAGCTTGGGGGTTCATGAATGAATCGAATCAACACCCGAAAGAGAGGGATTTCAGAGACTGTGCTGGTATGGGGACGATACAGTTAGGAATGACTTATAAGAATTAATTGGTACTACCTATACTAACAAGATGCATCTACTTTTCGGTAGCCCGGATCGAAAGAACTCCACAATTAAGCGTGCTAGACTTGGAGCAATTCGGGGACTAGTGACCTCCTGGGATGTTTTCCCGGGAAGTGTGCGAGGGAAGACAAAGCACTGAAAAGTCTCCTGTTAGTGTGTGGGGACAGTCATTGATCCTTGCAAGTTGCCGGGCTTTACACCTTTCCAGGAGACTCTTTTAGGTATCTAAGTACTCGACATGCAGCATCAAAATGAGCCATAATTGGTTTAGCAACAAATTGGCTAAGCTGTCGAACAGCAAAGGATATGTCTGGTCTAGTGTTTGCAAGATATAGCAGGCGGCCCATAAGTCTTCGATATGCTGCTGGATCAGCATAGGGATCACCTTGATTCTGACATAAAGGCAGGGTGGGCTCCATGGGTGTGGAAGCAGCCTTGGCTCCAAGCAAACCACTATCTGCAAGTAATTCTAAGACATATTTGAGTTGATTATCCCATGGTGTGACCGGGCTATTTCAAGGCCAAGGAAGAATTTCAAGGATCCAAGGTCTTTGATGCAGAATAACTGATCAAGGTGATGTTTAACAAAATTGATTTCATCCATGTTATCACCAGCTAGTACCATGTCATCAACATACACCAATAATGCAGTAAATGTACCATTTCTAACCTTGGTGAATAAGGAGTGATCCGCTGAAGATTGAGAGTACCCAAGAAAAAGAAGCCCAGTGGTGAGACAGGCATTCCATTGCCGACTAGCTTGTTTAAGCCCGTAGAGTGACTTTTGAAGTTTACACACTTGGTTTGGGTAAGGAGGAGAGATACCATCAAGAACAGACATGTAAACTTCCTCAAGGAGGTCACCATGGAGAAAAGCGTTGTTGATGTCAAGTTGTTCCATAAAATAGCCACGAGCTGCAGCAACTGCTAACAGTAACCGAATGGTTGTCAGTTTTGCAACAGGTGAGAAGGTTTCAAAGTAGTCCACATCTTCCATTTGATTATATCCTTTCGCAACGAGACGCGCCTTGTATCTAGCAATGGAACCATCTGGATCATGTTTAATTTTGTAGACCCATTTAGAGCCAATTGGACGTTTACCATGAGGCAAATCTACAAAGGTCCAAGTCTGATTTTTGTTCAAAGCATCTATTTCTTCAGCCATGGCAGTAACCCATTCACTGGACTATGATGCTTGTTTGTATGTACGAGGCTCAACGAAAGAACTAATATTTTGACAGAAAGATGAGTGTGCAACTGAACATTTAGTATAAGAGATCACTGAAGAGATTGGATGAGCAGTGGAAGCAGCTGAGCTATTGCATAAGTAGTCTTGTAGACGTTTTGGTGGAATGCTTACCCTATTTGAACGTCGAGGAACAGTAAGAATTGGTTGAGGTGTTGTATCAGATAACATATCTGCAGAAGTTGGCATAGAAGAAGTACCACTGCTGTCATTTTCTGATACATCATGTAGAGGTACATCACACTGAATAGGTGCATTATCAGATGAATCACTTGCAGCTGATGATGGATGACAAAGAGCTGGTTGATGTTTAGGAGCATCTCTGCTGCTGTTGTGTGGTACATCAGTAGGTGGTATATCATACAAAATAGAAGGCTCAACTACAAACGGCAAGCATTGAGAAGTATATGAGTGCTCTGTGAGTTGCTCTTTGGAAAAGGGAAAGAAACCTTCATAGAATACTACTTTTCTTGAAAGAAAAATCTGCTTGGATAACACATCATACAAGATGTATCCTTTTACACCATCTTTGTGACCGAGATGTACACATTTCCTAGCTCTAGCATCAAATTTAAGACGCCCATGTGTAGTGGTGGAGATAAATGCTAAACAGCCAAAAGCTTTGAGATGAATTAGTATTGGTGGTTCATTATAAAGCAGCTCATAAGGAGATCTGTTATGTAAGACAGGTGAATTAAGACAATTGATAAGATGTATGGCATGCATAATGCACTATGACCACATGCTCTTTGGAATATTGCTTTGAAAAAGTAAAGCTCTTGCAATAGTGAGGATGTGTTGGTACTTCCTCTCCACAGTTTCATTTTGCTGTGGGGTCTCAATGCATGAGGTTTGATGTATTGTTCCCTTTTGAGCAAAAAAATGCGTGCATTAAGAATTCTTGGCCATTGTCACTACGAAAGGTCTTGATGGTAATTCCAAATTGATTTTCAATGAGTGCAACAAAAGGTCTAATATGATTTCTGGTTTCAGCTTTAGATTTCATAAGTATGCCCCAAGTGAAACGTGTGCAATCATCTACTATAGTCAAAAGGAAACGATGCCCATGAATAGAAGAAATTGAGTATGGCCCCCAAATATCAATATGGACTAAATCAAAAGCTGAACTTGAAACACTTGAGCTAAGATTGAAAGGTAACTTCCTTTGTTTAGCCAAATGGCATATGTCACATGGTTCATCTATATTTTTGCAAGAAATGAAAGGATATTGAGCCATCGTGGCTTTTATTTTGTTGATATACCTGCTCAACTGCAAGTGATTAGTTATTTTTTTCTTTCATTCATTTCTGTTAGTTAGTTATTTTATCTACAGCCTAGGCTTGTTTGTTAATTGGGCTTACTTGAACTGGCCATTTTCTTTTCAGTTAGCAGTAGGTGGTACTATAAGTAACTATCTTGAGTGTAAAACAGAACTAACTTTCACTTTCTTCAATAATGAGAATTGATTCAGATTCTACGATGGTATCAGAGCTCTTCACGGAGCTCTGATATTTGCCTTTTTTCGTTTGCATTTTTTTTTTCTTTCTGTTCTGCTTCCTTTTGTTCTTGGTTTAGCTTGCATGCTTTGTCTTGCATTCACTAAAGTAGACACACGGCGAATTTGAGTTCCGACAAAGATCAAGAGAATGTAACAAACTATATTCCGGTTGTTGCAGACAAGATCTCCACATCTTCAACACATGTTCTTGATGATCCTTCAAATCCATGATGGCTCAATATCAGAGCTCCGTGAAGAGGTCTGATACCATCTTAGAATCTGAATCAATTCTCATTATTGAAGAAAGTGAAAGTAAATTATGTTTTACACTAAAGGTAGTTACTTATAGTACCACCTACTGCTAATTGAAAAGAAAAGCCCAGTTAAAGTAAGCCCAATTAACAAACAAGCCCAGGCTATAAATAAAATAACTAACAGAAAAGAATGAAAGAAACAAAATAACTAATCACTTGCAGCTGAGCAGGTATATCAACTGCCAATAAAATGCATAAGGAAAGTATATGTGTTTAAATCGCACATCAATCCATACACAATTTGTATAAAATTCAAAAAATATTTGTCACGAATTATGCTTTGCAAGACGCGCATCGGAGGCGTGCATGACTTGAACGCATATTGTCAAGATGCACATCTTGCATTGGTCGATTTTTGCATAAATCGCGGATGAAAAGATACATGACTTAAATGCGCACACTCCTCGTGCGACTTTCACTAGCATTGGTAAATAATTTGCCAAAAGGATTAAACTGGTGATATATTTCATTAATTGGAATAAAGTGGTCAAAAAGCCAAAAATTTGTATTGATAAGGGAATTACATATTATTTTGTTTTATTTAATATAACTATATTATATTACGATAGTATATTCATTATTTATGGCCAAGTCACATAATATGGTCATGTCATATAAAAAACAGAGCAAATGAATTATCATTATTGATCATTACTCTTCACATGTTGGGCATTACATATGGGATTTCGTTCCATAGGGACCCTAGCTTTCAAGTACGACTTATTGTAGCGATCTTAGTGTACTGGGTGCATAAGTGAAATTAATTTTATATTGCCTCTATTTGTATGATGATTGATATGCCATGTGTATTAACCCTTCTTGTAGGAAGTGAACTTGTGGGTGGAAGAATCCTCCAAGGATACTAAATTTATTGAAATAATTATTTCATCTCGTATAGGGATCATGTTTCAGGTACTCCATGTAAAAGAGGTGGAACTTCGCAAGGCAAAATGTCTGCATAAGGTATGAGAATGTAGTTAAAATCTTGATTTACCACTGCTTTTTTACGTTTTTTTATTTTTTTTATCGAAATATTTTTACCAATATTCCAAGCACTTTTACATTTTTATGATTTTTTACCTTTTTTTTACGTTACGATTTTACATTCTATGATTTTTTATCTCCCTTTCGTTTTTACGTAAAATCTCATGTTTAACTACCTTAGGCATGAGAACCCTTATGTTTTTACTAGCTTCATTGATACAGAAGCATAATAGAACCATTATTTTGAGGAGAGCATTTTGTATAGCCATATGTTTTACAAAATTTTTGTATTATTTTGGTTACAAGCTTGTACTTATGGCATATGTACTTTCATTCGAGTTTAGGCACCATATTTTGTGATTCAAGTGGCAAATGATATGTATATGAGACTTAGGACATCTTGCATTGGAATTCAAGTATATGAATGTATTTGATGTTAATTGATGGCTTGAAGCCTTAGTTAATGAATCCATTTATGGATATTGCTTGTTTAGCTTTTGGATGGCTAGGTTTATGCATTTTATATGAGAAAATGTCAATTAGGTGGGAGGAGAAAACTTGGTTTGGAAACTAAGAGTTGTCAGAACAGGGGGAAAATGTGTTTTCCACTGGTGGATAATGCTTAAGCGCGCTCCTGGGCAAAAAATAGGGATTTGCGTTCTGTCTTAGCACGCTTAAGTGCTCGAAGACAAATTGTACCCCCTTTAGTAAAATTGGCATAATTTGAGTTAGAGAGCTCCAAATTGAATGGGGCTTGAACCTATTAGAGCTAACTCGAAGATCTATAACTATTCAAAATATTAGGACCTTTGGATAAGTGGATTAATCTCAGTTATAGTTTGAAGTTGTTGTCCTGTTTTTGGGAGTCCGATTTGAAGCGATGGCTTGCAATATGCATAACTCGATATGTACAAAACCAATTGAAACATATAATATGTCTTTGAAAAGCTTTAGATGTCTATTTTTACATAGTAAAATATTATAATTAATGGTAAAGAGAGAAAATACCAATTTTAAAAATAGTAAGGGTTGTTCAATGCCTAATTTGGAAATAAAGTGTTTATTTTGATTGTTCTTCAATCGAAGGACTTATGGACTCTATTATGTTTTTAGTTGCTATTTCAAGCTACAGGATTAAATTCCATGTTTGAGAAAAGTAAAAAGTTTACTCCTTTTTCATGGAAAAGAATAATTGACTAAGTTACATATATAGCTAACATAGTAAGATTAGTTTATTATTGATTTATTAATATTTATGTTGTGCTTAATACCATAATTAATGTTAATAAATTGGGTACACATGGGGTGTTACACAAACCTCTCTCTGGAATGTAATGACGTGGTTTTATCAATCCGAATTGTTCTTCCATCCATTTTAGGACGTTGCTATTAGGGGGTGTTTGGTAGAGGAGACAATTTTTTTTACCAGGAAAATACAATTACTAGGAATATCGTAAGATAGGAAAGTTAAAAAAAATAATTTGGTAGGCCAAAATTTTACCGGGAATATTGGGTGAAATTTATTAAGCCTGTGTTTGGTTGATTATATAATATTACTGGAAATTTGGTGTGATATTAAAAATACACCCCCACTTTTTCTAAATATTCATCATAATTTGGCTCTCATCTTTTGACAAGAAAAGATGCAGACCTTGTTCATACTCTAATGCAAAACGAACATGTTAACAAAACGAAATTTTATTCACTTCACATGTAATCGGAACCCAGATAATCATATATAGGACAACGAAAAATAATTAAAATGAAAAATATAGTCATCTTTCAACTTTGCTTTTTTCTAAAAAAAGTAGAAAATTATTTTCAGAAAAATTATCTTTTCAGCTTAAAAAGTTAAAATTTCAGAATGGAACCATATACACAAAAGACATGCAAATCTTGTTCATACAATGCAAAGAAACCCGATGGTAGGTTCGAGCGTCAGTCGTCTCCCTCAAGGTTGAGCAGCTAAACTCGTCGGAAGAAGGATTGTCGTTTTAGAGTTGTTCTCTGAAGCAGCGTTGCCTTTCTCATTACATTTGTTTAGGGTTTCTCAGGGTTATTTTTGACACAATTTTTGCATCAACTTTTTCATTTACCTGGCAAAATCACAATCCCACCCTCTAGGTGGTATTTTTCTTTGAGAATTTGGTTTAAGATTACGCACACACAAAATTCCCAGCAATATAATTTTCCCAGCAATTTTTTTTAAGTTCCACCAAACATGGTATTATTGAATGCCCACCCTCACTTTCCCATATATCCCAAAAGAATCTTCCTACCAAACACCCCCTATAGTATTCCAAGGCAATGTCAGGCATCCTTACCCATGCAGCTACAGTAGTTATATCATCACCATAAGGGCAAAAGTTGGGTTGCCACTTTTGAATGGCTAAATAAATGTCCTAGGATAATCCATCCCCCATCCAGTGCTTCCCAAGGGTCTTCTTTCATGGAGAATTTAACAGCGAAAAAATCATTTCCAATGTCAGATACACTTATAGGGCCATTTTTACTCCACAACACTTCTAGCTTCTTCTTCGTGAATTGGACACTTATCTTTTTTCCCCTAAGTTTGACTATCAAAGCCTGCTTCCACTCTCCCCTAATGCACCTCTTTAGACCCTTGGAACAAGTGAATTTTAAAAGACCATTTTCCTGCACCATACAGTTGATTTCTTGCTTCTCCCCACAATTATGATCAGGCATTTCCTCTTCCTCATCTGAAGCCATGATAGATTCATTATCCTCTCCACTTTTGTATTCTCTAGTATGTCTCATTAGCACCTCCTTCCATCCAGTAGTTTTCCTCAAAGGGTTCTCCGCTATCCACCCCTCCTAATGTGGTACTAGAGTTGTCCTATTAGAGAAACTTAAGTCGCCTCCTTTCGTCCCCTTAGTACTCTCTCTGTGAATATCATCTTCCTCCTCAAACCTCGCCTTGTTGTTAGGGTTTTCACTAGAGCTCTTCTTTCTACTTATTATTTGTATTTGTAAAAGGGTTTTTCAATAAGCTAGATTATTATAATATAGTTCTTGAATTTTTGTAAGGGAAAAATATTTCTCATGCAATATGAGATAAAATTATCTCCAACAATCCCAAAACAACGTTGTTTTGGGGTATGCAAGGTATTTTAATAATTTCACTTTCCTTTTGTATCATGAATTTTATAAAATACCGGGACCTTTTTTTCTTTGCCAAATCCCAAAACAACATCATTTAAGGGTTGCATAAGATAACTTTATCTTCTATTACAAGAAAAACGTTAACCTCTTTTTTTAATAGGTTTAATGTATCTCATGTTGCAGAAGACAAAATTATCTTCTACACACAAATAAAATGTGTGTGGGACCTATATTTTCTTTCTCTCTGGGAAATATGTTTATCATGTTATAGGAGACAATTTTGTCTCATGCAACACAAAAAAAGTGAGTGCAACACACTTTTTTTTTTTCTCTCTTCTCCTCAATGGGTCTCACCCAATTTTTTGTGTATTGTATGAGACATTGTCTATACAACATAAGAAACATATTCTCCTTTCTTTTCATATGACCCATATAAGCCCCACACATCTTTATGCGTATATAGAAGATAATTTTATCTCCTGCAGTATAAGAAACATCAAATCTTTTTTTAATATAGGAAAATAATATATTAACATATTGATAGTTTATTATGCTTTTTGAAATTATATTTCAACCTCTAAATTTTTTAAAATTACGATTTTTTGTCTAGTTTTGCACGGAAACCTATGTTGTATGGAAAACTACTTTAACTGAGCAAATTAAAATAATGAACTTATTAATGCCGTAAATTAGGATAGTTAAAAAAAAAAAAGTTAAAGAAGAAAAAGAAGAGAGATTAATTCATAAGATTGAATAATAATTGATAATATCTTTCATCTTCATGCAATTATACAACAGACAAGCTCAAGTGACTAGCAAAAATCTCCATTACTACGTATTACAATAAGGTGAAAATCACATTTAGGCAACAACAGGGAACACTATAACTCGATCAAGAACAGGGCCACAAAGTGATCCATAATCATCAATTCTGGTATGGTAGAAGGAGCTGTAGAATGTGAGTCTGGTTCTGGGTGCAATTGCTTTGAACTTGAAACTCACAGTCTTGAAACTACCCTTCCCTTCAGATTTGTAGGGAACTTTAAAGGTATCTTTTGCGGCAAATGCTTCAACCATCATTGAACCATGGCACCCATTTTTGGCATCTCCAACAGAAAATGTAATGTTGTAGACTTTGTTGGTAACTGTTCTCAGGATTTGGGCAATTGCACTTTCCCTTCCAGCCACAAGCTCTACTGCTCCCAGCCCAAATGGGACATTGAAATGCTTTGAATCAATGAACTTCACAGCTTTGAGGGATTCAATAATCCAACCTGGGAGTGGAGACATGAGATCTTGCTGCTGTGGAGGGACCAGAACACCATTGGTAGAGTTGAAAATTGGGAATGGACCCTCTTCAAAGCCAGGATTTTTAACCAAATTAACTGCAAGAGACCATAGAATGGTTTTATCAGAGAATGAGAGTTCCAGACATCATATAAGCAAAGCAAAACTCCAAAATAAATGCTAAGTTGGGAATTCAATTTTGAACTATATACATTATATAAATTGTTGGAGAACTCTAATACAAAACCATTAAGGTAGCCTTCACTTTTGGATTGAAATGATTTTTTACATAAAAGAGATAGCATCTTGATTGAGATACCATAGATCATGGAAAAAATTGTCATCTAGAAACTCAGCAAGCAGATTAATTCATGGATTCCAACAAACTCAGATGTTAAAACTGCAGAAAAATCTATGTTGCCATTAATTTATAAAAACAAAAAATATATTCAAAGACAAGCAAGATTCCCCTAATATATCCAAGTAGTATTGGCTCAAATTCAAATATTTAGGTTCCTATATCTTTCATTTACCTCTTGTAGGCCTTGGAGGGTAGAACTCTCTGATAGCAATGGCATCCAAAAGTGGACCACAAGCTGGATCTTCTTGAACTCCAGGATTGTGGAAAGTCACTTTGGCAATATCAGAAGTGGCCTTGAATCCCCAAGCAATAACATCACCATTGAGGTTATAAAGGGTTTGCAAAGGAACATCACCAGTCTGTGGAGGCACAGAGATTCTCAAAACTTCATCTTGTGCACAAGTCCTAGATGCCCCAAGAATTAGAGCATACATTTGACCAGATTTGACCTTGATGGTCTGCGAGATTGAGGCTTCATTGCCAAGCCTCACAGCATGTATTCCATGAGTCACTGGGAAAAACATGCCTCCAGGTTGGGGACCCCCAGAGACATACTCAACCAGACCATTGATTTCCCATTTGGGCAGAGCATATTTCCCAATGAGTTTTGTTTTCTTGAGGTCTCTCGGGTTTGGCATCTCCTCAAAGTTTCCATTTTGGAGGTAAGCTGTCAAGATAAAAATTATAGAGAGAGTCACAAAACTTCATAACCAGTGTGTTAGATAATTATAAAACCATTAATAAGACCTCCACTTAACAACTTTAGTTTTTGAGTCAAAATGATTTCTTTATATGGTATCGGATCCTCTATAACCAAGTAATCATTATCTTCACACGCTTTAAGCCCAACGAGCTCTTGTAGGTATGTTAAAGAAATATAGAATCATTAATGAGGCTTTCACTTTTAACAACTTAAAAATGATTCATTACATAGTGTTATTAAGTGTAGATAATCAGATCCAAGCACAGGATCTCTCTCGTTCTCTAACTCACTCACTGCTCAACATTACGGACAGATCTAAAGGTTACCCACAAAGAATGTAAAAGAATGGAAACCATAGAGCCACTCCAACAAGCACATTAAAGTATAATACACTCTATGACTAAACCAGGTTGAGCATAGACGATGCCCACTATCAGAAACTGAGAGAGAGAGAGTGGATAATGCAGAACAAGAGAACATGTTTGAAGTAAAAAGGGCAGCAAGCACCATAGCAAAAGCAAAATGTAGCATAGACTGAATAAAATTAGATCTACTGTTTATAACATTCCAATATATCTAAGTAAAAGGGTCTCAGATATGAACATCACCTTCTGGCACTCTAGGCTGAAGAGCAGCAAAAGCTGAAGCAGCAAATAGCAAAGCCGAACAGAGTGTAGTTATAAGAGTCGCTGCCATTTTCACTGCAAAACTGAAGCTAAAAGAACAGAGGGTGAATAGGGTTTTGTGCTCTGGAAGAGCAGGGCTCAGTATGGAAGAGAAGGGGATGGAGCTTCACTTAGATTTTATACTTGAAAGTGAAAAGAACCAATGGTATAATAATGGACAGAACTTAGCATAAATCACGTTGTAAAAGTCCATTGGGACCCACTATTTTTCATTAAAGTTGTGTTTTTTATAACCGCCTCTTTCTCCTCAATTCATGCGGTGTGGGCATGTTTAAACTAGTGTTCCAAATTTCAATTCCTTCTCAATAAGATAAAAGTCAAAAACATAACGTTGCAGATCATTTTTATTTTTATTTTTGTTGAAAATGTTTGTTTTATTTTGTGATGTCGGTGACGGTGGTTATATTTTTCATCATTTTTTATTATCCCTTTTTCGCTATTCCTTTGCAGTGTTGCTCTTATCTGCCTAGTTACGTCTTTGACGGTAGCAATTTTTCCCTTTTATTTTGGGTCGCAATTATGAGGAGAGACAAAACATGGCATGTTGTTAGTTATGCATTCAGCTGATTCCAAAATCTTATGTGATTTCATTTGGGCAAGAGTTATGTTATTTACAGAAACATGTTGTGTAAAAGTATTTTAATATGGTAGCTCAGGTAATAAGGGAGTGGAGTAACTAATAAGGAAAGGATTTTGCTTTCACTTTCACGTGTTATTTTTTTTTTTTGAGAGATTTAAATATTTTTATTTTTGATCTGCTTCACATTCTGAATTAGTCTCATAACCATCTCAAATAGTCGAAGTTTGTGAAAATATTAAGGGATACTAGTGGAGCCAACTTGTATCAAAGAAATAATTAAGATTGGGTTAACTCCAAAAAAAAAAATCAATATAAGATGAAGTAAAAAAATGAAAAACGAAAGAAAAGAACAAAAAATAATTATAATGAGATTGTGTAAAATTTGTTAGATATATTTTCTATGGATATAGATAGTACCAATTAATTCTTATAAGTTATCCCAGAATTGCTCTAAATTAAACTTGTTTAACTATGAAGTTCTTCTATTATGGGCTACCGAAAAGTAGATATATTTTGTTAATATAGGTATTACCAATTAATTCTTATAAGCTATCACAGCTATACAGTCTCATACTTACACAATCTCTCAAATTCCTCTCTTTTTAGATGTTGATTCGATTCATTCATGTATCCCTCCGCTGTAAGCTTGGTAGGAGTCGCTCCTTATTCGTGCCTCTTTTACATCTGCGATGTTATATGCCCACTCGAACCACACCATACTGGGAGAGAAATCATGCTCTGATACCACTTGTAATGCCTGACCGTTTCAAGGATCAATGACTGTCGCCACAATCTGGCACGAGACTTTTCAGCGTACTTTGTCCTCATTCACATACTTCCTGGTAAAACTTTTCAAGATGTCACCTATCCCAAAATTGCTCTAAGTTAAGCACGCTTAATTATTGAGTTCTTTTATTATGGGCTACCGAAAAATATATGCATCTTGTTAGTATAAATAATATTAATTAATTCTTATAAGCTATTCTCAACTGTACAATCTCATACGTGCAAGGTCTCTAGAATCTCTCTTTTTTAGATGTTGATTCGATTCATTCATGTGCTACTCCACTAAAAATCTGTCAGAAGCCCTCCTTATCCATCTTCTTTTGCTTCGGTAATCACTCTCTACTGTTGTTAGTGACCGGTTATACAAATTGTATGACCATGAGTTGCTTGTAATATTTGTTCGTTGTGTCTTTTTGAGTTGAGGTAGTTTTACATACCTGATTTAAAATTTCACAATTTTTATTTGTAGTTACAGGGGGAAAAAAAAGGTCGAGAAAAAGTATTTTCTCTTTTAGAGATCAATTTATTTTTTAACAATATGCTTTTCGAATAATGTATTTTGATATTTTAAAATTCTAAAGCTTTTTAGTTCAATTTTTTCTCTTAAATTAATTTTACAAAAGATGAACTAATTCTAAAAGACACCGAATAAGAATAAAATGAATTTATAATTAAGGATCTTAGCAATTTTTAATCATGTTTATATATGGAAACTTATTAATTCACATATTTTTACATGAATTAATAATTAGTATAATTACATTGTTAGCTAGTTATTTAGTGGTAGTAAGTATAATTGTTCAAATAAGCATTAGATGATTAAAGTAATTTATTAGAAAATTGTGTTTATATAAACATAATTTACCAAAAATTATGTTTATATAAACTTTATTTAAATGAGTTTTTTGTCATTGACTTAAAAGAGAGAAAATTTTAGTTGAAACTTGAAACTACTCTTTTTACGCCGTTAATCATCAATTTGATCATAAGTAAACTTCTTTAAAACAATTTAGATTGTCCCAGAAAATTAAAGAGAGAATTAGGAAACCTGTGAATTTTCAATGACGACTGGAGAAGTGGATAGAGAAGGAAATAAAGAATAAACAATAGCATGTGCTCATGGGCCCACAAAATCAGATATTGGTGTAATTTCAAAAACTTATATATACAGTTTTGAAAGAAAGGTAGCTGGGCCCCTATTGTTCTCAAAAAGATCTCACTATATTTGCATCAAACCCTTTTTACATTATTAATCAACGGATAAGTGTTTTTTTATGTTTTATGAGATAATTTTATTATATATATATATATATGTATATATATATATATATATATATATATATATATATATAAATAAGGGGTTTTACTTCTCTCATGTTGTATGAGAGAAATTATCTCATGTTGTGAGATAAATTAAGTGGAGTACACCAATTTTTAAAAAAAGAAAAAGAAAAGAAAAGAGAGATACGTCTTTTTATGTGAGTGTAAAATGAGAGAGGACTCTTATGAAACATAAGTGTATAATTTTCCATAAATAAGTGTATGGGGTTTATTTATTTATTTTCTCTTTATATGACCTACATATTTTTATATATATGTAAAATGTAATTTTATTTCTTACCAACATTAATTCCATTAATCAAATCCTAAAAGTCACAAAATCACAATATTAATTGTTGTTATTATTGATTTAGTTAATTATATTTATGTGGACCCAAATGAGTAACATGTTTTCTGATCTTCTTTTTATAGAAACTAGATCTTCTTCTTTGAACGAGACACGGCATGTGGTTTTCATTTCATTGGAAGCTAATCACTGCACTGTTCTTGCCATTTGCCAACGTAACCGAAGCATGGGGAAAGAGAGAGAAATATACCGTGCTAGTGGATTATTGTTTAAAGTGTATGGCTCAATTATTATATGTAATTTTATAATTTATATTAAAAAATTATAAATATATTTAAATATTTAAAGAAAAATAAGTAAATTTTAAATATTTTAATATAAAAAATATTAAATCATATATTATTATTCAATAAAGAATCAAAAAATATAATAATCGTAATATAAGTTTCAGGTTCAGCAAATGACATCTCTAGTTATAAATCAAATCAAATTTTTTTTGCATAACATATTATTGAGATAATATTAGTGTTGAAGATACATAATTTATATAAATTAATAAATAAAAAATACTCAAATATGTCGATTATAATTTACTTTTTTGAAAAAAAAAATTGATTTTTTTTGGATCGGACAGGGTCACCGATTAATCAACTGAGTCATCGATTTTTATGAAAATTGGTTGGGTTGCATCGATTTTAATGCATGGCCGGTATGTTGCTTCACCTGGACTAGTTATATGTAGGGATGTACAAAAAACTGGTTCACTTGCCTTGCTCTCGATCTGACCTTGACTTGACTCATAAATACCTATTTTTTTAACTGGTTTAAATACTGATCCACTTTTATTTGGGTCAGTTTTAGACCTGACTTGTTTTAATAATCACCCATTGACCCGAAACTTAACCCATACCCATTATGTGAAAAAAAGAAAAAAATATCAAAATCACATTAAAAAAAAAGTTTTAACGTAAAACAATTACGTCAAAATTTTTTACGGAAAATATTTTCATCAAAATAATTTTACGAAAAATATTTTCATCAGATTTGTGACTAAAAACATTTTTGTAAAAATATTTGACGGAAAAAATTTTATGTCAAATTTTTTTACGGAATCTAAATTTCGTCAAAATATTTCACGAAAAAACATATTCATCTAAAATTTCGACAAAACACATTTTCAAAGAAATTTTTTGACAGAAAAAAATTTCAACAAAATTCTTTACAGAATTCAAATTTCGGCGAAAGTTTTCGACAGAAACATTTTCGTTAAACTTTTTGACAAAAAATAATTTTCATCAAAATTTTAGCGAAACACATTTCTATCGAAAATTTTCGACTAAATATTTTCGTCAAGTTTTTTGATAAAAATTATTTCCATCAAAATTTTCAACGGAACACATTTCTGTCAAAAAATGTCGTAAAATTTTTTGACTAAAAATATTTTGAAAAAAAATTTGACGAAAAAAATTTTCTGTCAAAAATTCTTTAGAGAATCTAAATTTCGTCGAAAGTTTCGAATGAAACATTTCCCTCAAAACAATTTCCGTCGAAATTTTCGTCAGAACACATGCCCATCAACATTTTGAACGAAAAACATTCTGTCAATATTTTTGATTGAATTCTTTTTTGTTTAAAACATTTGATGGAGGAAATCATTTTCGTCAAAACTTTTGACGAAAACTAAATTTCGATAGAAAATCTAATTTTGTAAAAAATTTCATTAGAGAAAAAATTCCGTCGCTTTTCAACAACAAATATTCTGACGAAAAAATAATTTTGTGACAAAATTTTTGTCGTTTGCAACGTAGAAATTTTGTGACGAAACCAAGTAAAAAAAGGGTCAGGTCAAATTTGACCCACTTCAAAAACCAAGTCAGACGCACTTCAAAAACCAAGTCAGGTCAGATCCGATCCGATTTTGAACTAGTTCAAAAAAATTCAAATCAAGTCAGACTTGACTTGGATCAAATTAAAGTGGATCGGGTCAAAATATCGAACCTACAAAAATCAAGTTGGGTCGAGTCGGCACAAAAATCTGACCTGACCCGACCCATGCACAACCCTAGTTATATGATCAATTTATCAGTTTCCGAGCTAATCCGATTTTATTAACAATTCTGAGAAGTCTGTAAGATCTATATTTTCCTTTTAAAAAACTCAGTTTTGTATTTTTGTTTTTTTACCGTGATTGAAAAGTTAGGGTGATGATTATCTCTTGCTTGATAGAGGTTAGCTTCATAAAATGACTCACATACTTAGCAATATTTGATAATTAATCAAATATAAAATTAGAAAATTTGAGCCAATGTTTTTAGTAATATTTTGACCTATCAAACAACTTTTTAATAATATTTTTGAAAAATTTATGACTTTGTTTGATAACTGTTTTTTAAAACAGATTTTTTGTTTTCAGAATAAAAAAACAAAAAAAACCGGTTTGTTAAGACATATTTTGTAAAAGAAATTTTAAAAATTATAATTGTTTTTTTATTTTTAGAATCAAATTTAGAGAACATGTCTTGGTGTTTTTTATTTTTTATTTTTGTTTTTAACTTTCAAAATAAAAAAATATAAAAAAACTTGTTTTCATAAATATTTTACAAAACAGTTTTAAGAACAAAAAAATCAAAACACAATCAAATATGCCTTAAGAAAAAAAAAATCATAATTTTCCCAGCATATTTCTGAAAATTATAATTCTCAAAAAAAAAAAAAAAAAATTACTCTATCAAATGCCCCTATAAAGAAGCCAAGATCTGCGCTATCACCGTAACTGGGTCTATCCCATATCACGACATTTAGCGTGTAGATAGATTAGATTATGCCATGATTTGAGCTAAATAAGTTAGTTTTAAGTAGAATATTTTTAGTTTGTTCTCACTTATTGGCTTCATGCAAATTAAATTATAGATCTGTCAATGCCGGTGCTATATGACTAGTGTATCCGTAAAGTTAATGGTGTAAATAGGTTAAACATATATATAAGTCGAATTTATATAAAATATTTTTTAAAAAAGTATTTTAAATTTAGTCTAACATATTACCATGATGCAAGGGCTAAATAGACTTAATCTTATGTAGAGTATAATATTAATATTAGTATTATCTAAATAATTATTTTATTTTATTTAAAATAAATACTCTGATATAATTAGCTTACATATGTATAACACAAGCCTTTTAAAACTAGGTATTTTATATGTTTTTAAATTAATATTTTTAAACTAAATTTATTTTTATTTTATTAAATATATTGGACTTACGTTAGACAAGCCTTAAAGTTTATATAGACCATCATAGGCTTTTTGACCCTTTTATCCCTTATTAAATAAAAAATAACCATTTTGTCCCTGTTCCAAAACTATACCTCATTTTGCCCTTATTTAATCGATTACATAGAAAACTTAATCGACTAAGTGTCAAAAAAAAAATATTAATCGATTAAAAAAGTTTTTTAATTGATTAAATATCAATTTCTTCAAGAAAATTGCAGAGGAAGAACGCCCACCACCGACAACTTCATATTTGGGAAATCAGACACAGCTCAGTTCAATCATTGATCATATAATTAACAGAGAACATATACTGAAGGAGGAAAAGTGGGAACCCAATATAATTAAATTATCTCCCTTTCAGCAACAACAAGAAGGCGATTCAGGATAAACGTGTCCCAAAAGTTACAAGCTCCTAGCTTTACCTTTCTTCATCGTTTTTCATATCTATTTTTTCAAGCTTTTATTAGGGAGAGCTGTTACTGTAGGAGGGATTGGAAGAAAAAGGTTCTGTTTTGTGATATATGTGCATAAGAAATTAAGATAGAAAGATGACATGGTGCAATGACTCTGATGAGGAAGGGCATACGCCCACTATTACTCCTAGAGCTAATAACACCGATGAAATTCATATGAAGTTGTCGGAGGTGGGCGTTCTTCCTCTGCAATTTTCTTGAAGTAATCGATACTTAATCGATTAAAAAAGTTTTTTAATCGATTAATTTTTTTTTGACACTTAGTCGATTAAATTTTCTATGTAATCGATTAAATAGGGGCAAAGTGAGGTATAGTTTTGGAACAGGGACAAAATGATTATTTTTTATTTAATAAGGGATAAAAGGGTCAAAAAGCCGACCATCATACCTAATAATCAAGAGACCAATGTCATCAAAGAGATTACTTCATTTGGTAACATTGGTTGACTGGGAAGTATTGTTGTAATTTAATTAAAATAAAACTCACGCAGAACTCGTTAAAGATATTTATTGCAACTACATTATTGATGTTAGAATTTTTTTTTCATAAGTACTAATTTAAGCTAAATAGTTTGCTCGGCTGGCCCCATCATGTGATCTATTTCTAATACAACTTGGAAGGTCTCCATATGATAAATGGGCCACTGTCCATGCAGTTTTATTTAGATTTGTTTTTTTTTTTTGGTAGTTAGATTTGATTTTGGATTGTGTTTTAGGTCCATGTTTTAGGTCCATGCACGAGTTTATGTATCTGTATCTGGCATTTTTTAGATAAATTATATGTATTGTTCACGAGATTCAATTTTATTCAAATCAGAAATATTCACATCATGATAAGGTTAGTTCTCGTAATTGTTTTTTTTTTTTCATTCACAGAGATAATCCAAGACTTTGCTTAAGCGGTATTTATATCGCATTTATGTAAAACTAAATTTCTCAATGAAACCGGATAAGGTTGGATTATTTATTTATTATTATTAGAGTTTAGTATTTGTCTAATAAATAGCAACAGACATAGTGTTTCAGTTTTCTTCTTTTTTTCTCGTTGGATATTATCCATTATGGGCCATGCAATCCTGCTTGTAGGCCTTAGATCACATGTCATAAGATTCAAACTTAATGTTACGACAAAATATTTTTATTGATATTTTTATTTTGTTTCTCACAGTATTTTTCACTCTGCAAGTAAAAAAACTTCTTCTTCTTTTTTTTATGTACGATTAGGTGCTAAAGGCGAAAAAGCCTTCCAACGGCCATTTTTTCTATGGACATGAATTTTAGAACTGTAATCAAGATTACATCTTTAAACGACCTAAATTGATGAGATTCCAGATACTTGCCTCTCGTGATAATCGTGGAGTCTTCCGGACACAACATATAACTGTTTCGGTGAAGTGAGGGGTGGTGTACTCAAGTTAAAAAGTGTAAGAAAAAAAATGAGAGAAGAGAAATAATGTGTGTCTAGCGATGTGGGCATCCTTTTTTATACCACTTTATTAATTCATGTTTTAGTCGGTTATTATAGGAGAGGATCTCAATATATTGCGTTTAGGATTTGCAATCTTGGAGGAGAGCAATGGATTCAGGGGAAAGTTTGGGATCCCGAAAGAATTATGCGGCATTTGATAAAGGAAAAGAAAAGAAAAATTATTCGGGAACACGATTTCCAAGAATATGATGGAATGTGAGTTTTTCTAAAATATTAAAAAAAAGATTTTGGTAGATCAAAATATTACTAGAAATATTGACTTTTTCTGTGTTTATGTTTAGTTGACAGTAAAATATTGTCGGGGATATGTATTGAATTTATCAAACTAACCCTTGTAATTAATTCTAAAAATAATGTTACTTTTAATTTTTTCAGCTTCTCGGTCATTCCCTTCCTCTGATCAAAGTCGTCGTCCATCACTCCGGCACAGCGTGATTTTGGCCTCAACTCTCAATCTCTCTTTCTCAGTCAACTCCCACACAGAGACGAAAAGTGAAGCAAGCCTACTGTTATGGATCTGAGCAGGGCCCATATCCTTGGAAGGCCCAGACGACTTAAGCTCAAAGGTAAACTCTATAAATAGGAGCTAAAGACCACAGGTATGACTGATCTCTCTCTAACCTATTTTATGCAATCACACAGCACACACACCACCCCCTCTTGGCTTAGGCCGTTGTAACGTGTGTCGTGATTCGCTACCCCCAAGATACCTAATCCATAGGTATAAAGAGAGAGCACCAGATCCAACATCAACTAGCTAACCTTTGGTTAGACATCTCTGCCACTCAGGAAGAACATTGGCGCCGTCTATGGGGAACACTTTTCCACTATCACGTGGTTAAAAGCCAGCCACCAAAATGGTGCGGACAACCATAAGCAGTTACTGATAACCATCGATGTCAAATCCTAGACATGAACCAATCCCCCCAATTAGGGAGGATCCATCGGGACAACATGTGCCCAATAACCATCAACAGGTAGATACCAATGTTGTTTATGTCAGTGATGTGCATTCTGACTCAGCATCAACTCCAGCAGTTAACCCCCAAGCCCCGTATGTGGAAGGGTTGCAGCCGATTGAAAGACAGGTTGTGAATGCTGGACAAATGCCAAATGGTGCAAATAATGACCAACGAGTGACAGATCTAGCTGTTGATGCGGTGCTTAGGAGGATGAAAGAGATGGAGAGAAGGAATGAGCTTCAAAGACAAGAAGATGCTAGGCAGATTAGGGAATTAGAGTCTCGGCTGTGGCAGGCTAGGAACTCGGATCCCGCACGAGCTATAACGCAAGTCATGATGGACTTGAGAATCACGAATCCTCATCAGGGCAATGATAATCGAGGAGGGAGCCTGATCATATGAGGAACGCCAAAAGCCGAGGTCAAAGGGAAGTTATTAACTCGGCTCAAAATCAAGAAACACGGCAAGATGGTATCCGAGGCGGAGGGAGGAATCTGACAAGACAAACGGAGAGCTTCAAGCCTCATGTCGACAGGTAACAAATTAGAAATTCGGATGATGTGTCCGAGGTATACAGGAGAAAATACAACAGGGGGCAATACAACGATAGTCCTTTTGTGGACGAGATTGTTGATGCACCTTTCTCAGAAAACTTAAACTTGTCAAAGCTTCCCAAGTATGAAGGAACTCAAGATCCCCAGGTGCATTTGGATGCTTTTGACACGGCCATGTAAGGGGATAGAAAAGCCTTTAATCACGCGACTTTTTGCAACTACTTTGATAGAAGCAGCTCAAATGTGGTTTTCATCACTACCAGCCGAGTCCATCAGGTCCTTTGAGGAGTTTGGTGGAAGGTTTTTGCTGAATTTTGCAACTAGCAAAAAGCAGCCAAAGTCAGAGTTTGCCTTGGGAAAAATAAGGCAGCAACCCGGTGAAACCTTACAAAAACACTTGAACCACTTTAAAGTGGCAGCTTTACAGGTTCCAGGGTTATTTGAAAATGTCCATCTACATTTAGTGATAGCAGGGTTGTATAGATCCTCTAGGATGGCTAAATCGGTATACAAGGATCCGGTTTGAACGTTGGTGGAGTTCACGGCTCGGTCGAAGAAGTACCTTGAGTTGGAACAGATGGAAATGGAGAACATAGATCAGAGGCAGAACCCGAATACATTCAAGAAACCTGGGAATCGAAGACAGAATGATTTACGGGGCAAAAGGCAAGAAGAAAGAGCTCCAGCAAGGGGAAGGTTTAGGTTTGAAAAATATGCACCCCTTAATTCACCTAGGTCACAAATCTGGAGGGAGGTGGCCTCTACCGAAATGAAGAGGGTCGATAGACCCCGGCCTTTACTAAACCAGGTCGGGTTAGATTAATCTCGATACTGTGCCTTTCATGACGGGCCCGGGCACACCACTAATTGAAAGGTACATCAGGGATGACAAGTTACGCCAGTATCTCATAAGAACCCAAGGATGGAGGAACAATAGAAAAAGGAAAGGTCGGCCAATTAGCCCGGCAAAAGAGAAAAGATTAAAGGAGGAAAGTCGAGGTAAGAAGCCGATCAGAGAAGAGGATGAGTTCGTAGAACCAGAGTTTTAATGTAATGTGATTAGTGGAGCTTTTGGTGGAGGAGGTGACACAATGAATGCCAGGAGGAAATACCTAAGAGAGGTGATTTCGATCCGAGGGCAGCCTAAATTCAAAGAAGACAGACTGTGGTGATGGTAAAAAAGCCAAACAGAAAATGGAGGGTATACACGGATTATACCGACATAAATAAGATATGTCCAAAGGATGCGTATCCTATGCCTAATATAGACCAGCTGGTTGATAGCTCGTCGGGATTCCAGATGTTGTCCTTTATGGATGCTTAATCCGGATATAATCAAATTCTATTACACCAGGAAGATAAGGAGAAAACGACGTTCATCTCGGAGAAGGAAAATTACTGCTATAATGTGATGCCCTTTGGGTTAAAGAACTCGGGGGCTACTTATCAAAGGACGATGAACCAAGTGTCTGCAGACCAGCTAGGCAAAAACGTAGAAGTGTATATAGATGACATGATAGTCAAGTCATTGGAGTCAATGATGCATATTGAAGACTTAGAGAAGACTTTCGAAAAGTTAAGGCGACACAATATCCGCTTAAATCCAGCAAAGTATGCTTTTGGAGTCTATGCAGGGAAGTTTCTTGGCTTTATGCAGGCAATCTTGTGGATTGTTTATAATAACTGTCACGTTTCCTGGGTATATTTAGATGAACTGTGTGTGACTTTTTGGGTAGGGAGAAGTAAAGCAAAACTAACTAAGCCTCTTTGTGCATAAAGAGAACTTCAGGACAAGAAACATATCGTTCACAATAACTGTAGGATTAATAAGCATTTTGGCCAGATTCATGCATAGTAAGATGCCATTGATTGCACCAGTTGTACTAATGCTGGTTTCAACTCAAAGTTGTTGGGCTCCACAGTGGGTCGAACAACACTCCCAATCGGTGGAATGACCGTGGGAGTCATGTAATCTCCCAATGTCCTTTGTGGTGGTGGTCTGTGATTTTCTTCCATGACCTCTTCCTGAATTGTCACACTAGATTCACCCCTTTCTTGTAGCTTTCTTTGTCTTGTTGCCTTCCTGTTCTTCCTAATTGTCTTTTCTAATTCTGGATCAGACAACAAAGAGTTTGGATTAGTAGTACCTCGCATACACCAGAATTGGAACTGAACAAAACTTCACACATAAATATAAATTGTTGAAAATAATAAAAATTCAATCTCAAATATTAATGGTGTCTGTCAATGTTGAAGAACAAATCCCCAGCAACGGCGCCAAAAACTTGTTGCGACTTTAGCAAGTGTACTAGTCGTACAAGTAATAAAATGATAAGTAAAGATCGTTCCCACGAGGATTTGTGTTCAAACACCAACTAACCATTTATAATTAAGTTGAATCAAACAAGAATTCATTGAATGCATTGATAATTGTCACCAGAAATTGAATTGTATTTGGACTTGATAAAATAACTAAAATGTGTATTATAATTTTACAACAAGTAGTAAGAAATCAATGTTCCTCAACCATAAACTTATGTAAGAATCAATCCCATTATGAATTATCTTCCATGTGATGTCAATCAACCTTTTTATTATCACCAAGATGTAATCCCTTACTACCTTGGTTGATACATTAATCAAGAACCCCAATCCCTTGGTAATTCCCTTCTTAATACATACATTAAGCACTAGGATTTTAAAGATTACATCAGAGTACTAGTTCCAATCCCTTGAATACTAGAACACTGATGATGAAATTGCCAGTTACAGAAATAATGTAAACATTCCTGTTCTACACTACCCCCCTTAATGGAAAGAATTGATAATTTTTTTTTCATATCATCTCATAAAAGATAATCATAATATTCAATCAACCATACATAAATTCATCTTTGAGTTCCATTTAAATCTAACTACAAAGGACTCTACTCAGACATAAGAAAAGAAATAACAAAAGAAGAGGAAAGATCAAACTCCATTGTCATGATGTTGAATCTTTAATCTTCAATCACAATTACATAAAGTACACTAAACTAATACAAAAACTAGGACCTAAGGAATTTAGAATTTCAGAGAGTAAAAATTCGGATCAGAGGATCTCTCTCTAGTGTGAAGGCCCTTTGCCCTTTTATAGTTTACAAATTCCAACTGAATAACATCCAAAAACTGACACGAGCGCTGAAACGTTGCTTGTTGGACGTTTTAGCGTTCAACTTTGACGGATGCCCAACTGCTTTCAACTGTCCTCAACGCTAAAACGTTTGCTTTGGACGTTTTAGCGCTCAACACTTGAATTCTCCAATTTCTTCAGAATCTTCTCCCTTCTCTCTTTTGCTTCTTGAGCTTTATTTTCCTACAAGAACAATGTAAATTTTCAACACAACTTTAAGAACTTGTATTTAGGACTTTACAAGACATTAACCTTTTTTTCCATCCATTTAATCACACAAATCAAACTAATTCATGCTTTAAAACCTTATAAACCAAGGATTTATCAGCAATGTTTTAGAAATGAATTAAGTAATTCAACTTGGTAATGATAATGACATCATAATTGAAAAGAAAAAGAATATTTCACAATTTTAATTAAGCGTGGCTTAATACGAGGGCATGTTAACAAACCGGGTATACACGGGGTGTTACATAGGTCAAAGGCTTTTGTTTACATGACGGGCCTTTAAGCCTACATGTAGGCCTATATCATATTATTTTAATAATTTTAAATAATAAAGTAATATTTTTTAATTATTGAATATTTAAGTGGCTAATAGGCTAATGAAGCACCGACACTTCAAAAATTCCGACATGTCGTATTCGACACTCCCCGACACTCCAACGCGGATTGTAGAAACTCAAAAAAGGTTCAAATGTTGCGTTGTGTTTTTAGTTCTAACTATTAGATTCGTTGGATTACTATTACCTATGAAGCACCGACACTTCAACAATTTTGACGTGTCGTGTCCGACACTTCCCGATACTCTTTGACACTTCAACACGCTTTATAGAAATTCAAAAAAAGGTTCAAAGGTTGCGTTGCGTTAAGTTTTTAGTTTCAACTATTAGATTTGTTGGTTTATGATTACCATTTTATTGAGTTTAATATAAATATATGTGATATCTTATGTTTCTTTGCAAAAGTGATGAATATTATAAGTTGAGTTTCATTTTTTTGTTAAATTATTAAATATTAAATATAATATATACTACATAAATTAAAAATATTATTTAATATCAAATCGTGTCCTAACGTGTCGAAATCTAACATTTTTTAGAATTAACGTGTCGGAGTGTCGTGTCGTATCGTGTCGCGTGTCCCGTGTCAGTATCGGTGCTACATAGACTATTACCATTTTATTGAATTTAATATAAATATTTATGATATTTTATATTTCTTTGCAAAATTAATGAGTATTATAAGTTTAACTTTATTTTTTTGTTAAATTATTGAGGGGAAGAATATTGTAACAACCAATTAGTGTTACTACCAATCAATTTCACCGTTAGATCGATTATGTTGATCCAACGGTTATATTTATTTTCATCTTTGTATGATTATGATTTTCCATATTTAATACTGTATATTTAGTTTCACATTTGTATGATTATGATTTCTCATATTTAATGTTTTCACATTAAATATGGAAAATCATAACCATACAAAGATGAAATAATATAACCGTTGGATCAACATAATCGATCTAACGGTGAAATTGATTGGTAGTAACAATAATTGATTGTTACAATATCCTACCCCAATTATTGAATATAAAATATAATATATGCAAAACAAATTCAAAATATTATTTAATATCATAACATGTCGAAATCTAACATTTTTTAAAATTAACGTGTCGAAGTTTTGTGTCGTGTCCCGTGTCAGTATTGGTGCTATATAGCTAACATGTTTAGGTCAAGGCATTTTTTTTAAAATATAAGTCAGTTCAAACTTGTAACTTAGACCTATATAAAACTACAGAAAAATATTTCTGCAGTTAATGCAGATAAGTTATCTGCATTTACTTTCAAAATGACGTCGTTTTGGGATTGAAAGATTAGAAAATTATAATTATAAAGACTTAATAATCCTGAAATAAATTAAAATTATAAAAATACCATAATTTTTGCTCCAAAATGACGTCGTATTAGGCTTACTGTAAATAACTTATCTATATTAACTGCAGAAAAAGGGAACCCATAAAACTAACATGTCTTGTTAGACCAAAATATATTTTACGTAAGCCTAATTGAATTTAAGCTAAAACTTAACCTAGTTACACCTTTGCCGTGATGTCCGTGAGTGAGGGAATTTTGTAATGTGGCCAGGTCCATCGTGGTCTTTTTTTCCACTGGAAAATTGACATTTGAATTATTATTTATTTTTTTTTTTTTTTCTCTCCTCAATTTTTTTTCTCTCTCACTCACCACAGTGCCACCAAATGTTTTGTGCTGCAGCAGCACCCAAACTTCGCTCGTGAGTGTGTGTTTTTGGGTAATATTTTTTTTTTTTTTCGTAATCAATTTTTGGGTAATATTTTAACATAGGTGAAAGCAACTGTTGGATTGTGAAGTAGACAAGTAGCAACCTTCACCAGTTTTTTCAGCCTGCTGAAAAATACTGGTGAGGGGATGAGATTTCTATTATCTAAACCCAACGAATTAGAGTGAAAAGCCTAATCGACCAAGATATGAAGAAAGAGAAGTTTGAGGAAAGAGCAACAGAACCATATAGAATGAAAAAGGATTCAAAGGACAAAGAAGAAGAAGAACACGAAGACTCAGAGCAAAAGAGCAACGAGAAGAAACAGAATCAATACCACACAATTTCGGAACCATCACCATCCATCACTTTTCAATCTCCTTCCCATCGAACCCGCAAATCCCCTTCGCCGCCGCTCCATTCTCTGTCGGACTCGCCTATCTCCGATTGCCACTACTCCGCCGGTCACGGCGGCTCCTCCCCGCCGCCGCAAGAGCCGCAGGCGAATTCATCGCCGGATTCATCCATTTCTGATGATCACTTCTCCGTCAATTACGGAGTCCCTCCGATCGAAAACCAACGGTTTTCTCCGGCGGAGGCGCCGCCGCCTGTTGTGATGGCTCACCGGTTTCAGGTTGAGCCAAAGGTGGTTACCAAGGTAGATCCCGGGGCCGAAGAGGGTTTCGTTGGCGTCAAAGATGTGGAACAAGCCACCGATGGCTACGGCAACGGTGGTAGTGGTGGTGGTGGTGGCAGTAATCGGCGATTGAGACCAGATGTATCGACTTTGTTGAGGTCCAAAAAAGTTGCTATGTTGAGCAAGCTTTTGTTGGGTCTTAGAATCGTTGCTTTTGTGTTCTGCTTGATTTCTTTCTCTGTGTTGGCTGTTGATAAGGAAAAGGGTTGGGCTGAGGACTCTTTCTATTTGTACAAGGAATTCAGGTATAAGTTTGGCTCTTTTTTTTTTTTTTTTTTTTTTCTAAATTGAGATACAAAGTGTCAAAGTTCAATTATTTTGCTTTTTATTTTTATTTTTGCTTATATTTGTTGCTTATTTGTTGTGAACATGCAATTTGTTTGTGGTGAGCTCTGTTATGATGTTTGTTGTTATTAATGTGTTAATTGGTTGATTTTATGTGGTGTGTGTGATTTTGCAGGTACAGCTTGTCAGTGAATGTGATTGGGTTTGTGTATTCTGGGTTGCAGATATGTGATCTGGTGCAGTACTTGATCACCAGAAAGCACTTAGTGGAGCACAAGCTAAAGGGTTACTTTAGTTTTGCACTGGATCAGGTAAAGCCAATTCTGTCCTCTCTGATTGTCAGTGTATTTTTTTCTGGTATAGTTTGTCTATTAATTAGTATTCAACCAAAAGAAGCCCCACTTGGATTTTGATTTTAGCAACTCAGAAATATGGAGTATTAATGGGTGTGGTTTATTGTGAATAATAATACAAGGGACCACAGGGAAAAGTTTAGCTCTCAGAGACCAACATCTGTAGTTCAGTTTTGCTGGGATTGTGACAATTGGTTTGTGAAATCCATCATCAGCAATATGGAGGCACCTAGAAACAACTTTTGGATACCTTTTAACTCCCTCTTCTCTGTTTTGATTTTTCCTTTTGCTTTCTTAAAGTTGGTTCTAAGTTGTAACAAAGATCTTTCTAAAACCTTATAATTTGGTATTGTCATTAAGACAAGTTTTTTGGTAGAGTCATTCAGAGTTTCAGATCAGTGTTCTACTTTTTAAATTATTAATTGTGATTTTTCATTAAATCGTTTATCTGTTTAGTAATTTGTTCAATGGATAATAAATTGTAACTCCCAATGCTATTTAACATATGGAAGGAACATTAATCGCACTTGTTAATTTGATAATGTCTCCTTTTTTTTTATTATAAATATGGATGAAGGGAATTTTATGCCTAATTATGTGAAATATTTGAATAGGTAATTCATTCTAGATGGTCAATTTATGAAGTCATTATAATTTTAGGGTATATATAATTGTGAAAAACTTGTCTAAATGTTCCTATTATATAATCACCATATTGTTATATGCCCGTAGATTATTGATTACTTTAGAACATAAGATGGTAATTGTTATTAATAATTTAGAACAATCTAAGTTATCAGCAATCAAACTTGTCTTCGAGTGTTACTAGTACTTATGGATTGCATGTGTAATCTAAATTATTGAGGACTGAGGATAGATGGATTGAAGTACATTGTGACAGACAGCCATTATAGTGCAACAGTTTTCCCAATATTTTGTAAACCAAGTTTTTTCTGGAAAGCAAATAAACCTCATTTCTCGATTTGCAGATATATTCAGCTACAGAAAAAATAAAAACTACCCGTTAAACTCGACTAGCGAGTGTGAGATGAAGGCAATCTTTGTACGCAGTCCTACCCTTACATAATTGTAAAGAGACTATTTCCTGAATTTGAGCCCATGGCTTTTCAGTTATAAAAGAACAGTTTTGCCACTGCTCCGGTTTGCCTTTTTTTATATTCAGCTACAAATGAAATAAATTTGACATGCATTATATTTTCGCTTCTGTATTGTATACTACGGTGTCATAATTAGAAGCTGAAAAGAGAAAGGGGAAATCGGAAAACTAGCTTACGTTATGAGCCTTTCTCAACAACAATGTATTCAATCCTTTTACTTATTCATATAGGCAATGTTGATAATTGAGCTGAGGCTTCAACGGTCCCAGACCAGATGCCACTATGTCATAATTCTTTTAGCCTGTTTTTCAACTGTTACATGTTAAATGAATCTCATATCATCATAGAAGTTTTCTTTCCACAAAGGTACGAGAATTTTGTTAATTCTCTGATTCAAAGATCACTCCAAACAAAACCCACCCAAGTGCAAAAGGACTAAACTATACATCCATGAAAGTACTGCGTTATGATATAATGTCGAAGGTTATAGACAATATGCTCCCCATCTACTCCATATTCATCCTAATTGAACTTCTAATTCTTGATTATAATGTTACAGTACTGCTGCTCTTCCCCCTTTATTTGTGATCTAGAAAGTTATGTTCTCTGTTTCCACGGTTACATTCTAAACAGCTGCTGGACTTCATATTTTCAATTGCAGATCTTGACATACCTTCTAATGTCAGCGTCATCATCGGCTGCCACTAGAGCCTATGACTGGGAGTCTAATTGGGGTGTGGACAAGTTTCCGGACATGGCAAATGCATCTGTGGCTTTGTCCTTCATTGCTTTTGTGGCCTTTGCCTTGGCCTCTCTTGTCACAGGTTCTATCGTTTGTAGGTTCAGATAGTTTATGCACATAATCTTAGTGAAGTGTACAAAGTCTTATGTACGATGCTTGATGAAGTTTTATCCATTCTGGACTGGAGAGTGCCCTGAATTTTCAGAAAAAATACTTACTTTGTAGAAAAAGGGAAAATTTCACTTTATGCTTGTGTCAGTATTATATTGTACAGATAGAAATGGATTGTGTTTTTATTTTATTTTTTGGTAAATGAAATAACATGTCTTTGTAATAACATGTCTTTCTACTTTTATATTTAATAAGATGATATGTAGCATGCTATCTTCATAAGTGAAGTGTACAAAGTCTTATGTACGATGCTTGATGAAGTTTTATCCATTCTGGACTGGAGAGTGCCCTGAATTTTCAGAAAAAATACTTACTTTGTAGAAAAAGGGAAAATTTCACTTTATGCTTGTGTCAGTATTATATTGTACAGATAGAAATGGATTGTGTTTTTATTTTATTTTTTGGTAAATGAAATAACATGTCTTTGTAATAACATGTCTTTCTACTTTTATATTTAATAAGATGATATGTAGCATGCTATCTTCATAAGAGATGGGTTAAGACTGGGGGTGAGTTTGGTGACGTTTCTTACATTGATATTAAGAATATAATTTTGTCTTTCATCATAGCAAAAAAATTGCTTTACTACAAAAGGAATTTTGTGTAACCCAATGTGCATATATTGAATGTACTCATGATTTAGGGCCTGTTTGGTGTGACGTATAAGGCATGATAGTATAAGCTTATACTATACGTTATGATGTTTTTAGTTGTTTGGTGTGACCATCGTATAGTATAAGCTTATACAGCATAATCCCTTAATACATCAAAATGATGTATAACTTAATCCGGCCTAAGGGTAAGGGATAAGGCCTGATAAAAGATTGATGTATTAACATCGTTGACCAATGTAATTTTCAAAAATTAATATATTATTTTAATATTAATCTATTAAAATAAAAATTAATTTTTCAATATATTAATTTCTAAAATATTGAATATTTTTATTTTTATAAAAATTAATTATATTTTGAACACACTGATCAATAAATTTTTATAAAAATTAATATTATATGACATTTTTTGAAGAATTATATAAATTTTAAAGGATATTTTTATTAAAAATTTATTTTTATCATATATAGTATTAAACAATGCATTACCAAATACTAAATGATATTATCTTATATAATATATTATTTTATACAATATCGTGCCAAACGCTGGATAATATTAAAATTCAATCAGGTATTATATAATCAGGCCTTATACTATCAGGTCTTATACTATCAGGCTTTATCCTATACTATGTACCAAACATGCCCTTATTCTAACACCCTTCCCGTATAAAGAGCATTATCTTAAATTAACTGGATAGGAATAAAATTTTCTTTGAAAATACAAGGGACAGACTAGCTACCTAATGTATCAAAAGAATTGTACATTCGTATATCAACTTAAGGGGGCGTTTCGTTGAAGGTTTTTATTTGGTTCCCTATCAATCTTGAAGTGGCATTCTATGATTGCTTTGTTTGGTAAAAAAATTAAAAAAATTTAGCTATGCTTCTCATTTCCCCATCCTTCACAAGTATGTGCAAAATCAAAAGCAAATCATGGTAAAACTTTACTATTTAAGATGTGGTATTCTTAGAAAACTAGCTAAAATGCAAAAAGGTGAATGAAGAGTGTTACCATATTACCCTCTTCTAAGTACACATGTCTACTACATCTTTAATATATCAAGGGTTATTTTTGGTATTTCAACACATTTACCCATCATTATTTCACCTTCAACCAAACAAAGACTCACAAAATTTAACTCAATTTCCCTGATAAAATTTTAATCAACCAAACAACTTTTTTTTAACTTTCCTACCAAACTCAATTTTCAACTATTTTTTCTCTAGTAATTACATTTTCTTAGTATTCAAAAAATTTCTCCTCGACCAAACATCTCCTTAAGGATATTATAACAACTCTAGTGTGCAAGCAAACTTACGAATCCAAAATGACTCGGCTGATAACTTGCTCCACACTGTCATCATCAAGGCTGTTTTCCTGGGTGGGTTAAAAAAAAAAAAAAAAAAAAAACACATAGACACATGAAAATAAGAAAATTCATCTCAATCATCTTTAGATTTTCTAGCGATAACCTCATCCAGCTTTGATTACACGGAAAATCCACCTTTATGATTTATAATTATTGACTCTATATTGTATCAACTATCAACTATCAACTATCAACTATCAAGCATAAAGTTATTTGTTACTACTTGAACCTGATATCTATCTATACTGAGTATATCCTTGCAGATTTGTTACATCTTGTAACATCCTTAAAAAATTAAAAAAAGTTTAAAAAAAATTAAAAAATAATGGGAATATGTGGAGTTGGAGGGGGTAACGTGGGATCACCCTTTCAACTGTGAAAAAATATTATTTTAATAATATATTAATAGAATATTATTTATTAAAAAAACACAAAGAGAGCTATAAAAACCCCTTAAACGGGTAAAAGATCTTCACCGGAGAAAAGCGACAGAAAGAGAGGAAGAAAGAGTTAGAAAAAGAGAAAGTTGATTTTAAGAAGAAAAATAATATTGAGCGTAAAATCTATTCTCGTAGTTTTATCTTTTATAATCTATTGCTTCTATTTCTTTTAGTTTTGGGGTACGTTATTTTTCTTACAGGGCAATTATTAATGTGGCAAACCATTTTCTTATAGATTTTTCTATACTTTGATTTTATATAGATACTATAATTGTGATAGATTTTAAGGAAAATTTCATTTTCACTCACTCTAATTTTATGATTTATCACTTGATCTCCTGTAATTATAAATTTATTATTTAAATACATTATATTTAAATAATTTATCATTTAATTTTACGTGATTTGTAGTTATAAAAATATGAGATTTGATTTTTTCATGTTGCATTATGTTGTGACTCAACTAGTGGTGTTGCCTAATGCATTGCTTCGAATTTGGTGCATTTTTTGTTGGATTTAGTATGCTCTTTTCACTTAAGCCCAATAGATTTAGTGAGAGTGAGCCCAAAGTCTAATTTTAACCCATGAAAGGGTTAGTTTTGGATTGGACAGACTATATAAACTCTTTTTTCTCTTTAGTGCCTCCTATGTTACAGACATCAGAAACACACCAAAGAGACCAAAGAGGCAGACGTTCATCATCTGAACGGTTGTCCACACGACCCCCTGATCCGCTTGAGTCATAGCTTGGAAGATCAACAGTAGAGCGGATTTTGCAACCATTCGTGGTGCGTTGCTGCAGATCGTGAGGCTTGAGAAAGAGAACTGAACGTGAGAATTTGTCACGCTCGCTACTTCATAATTAAAGCAGTGTCTTTATTCTTCATCGCATCGGTACGATGCGCTTTCACGTTTATGATGATATACCTTCATTTTTAATTTCACCAAGTCTTCTCTAGGAAAGCATTCGATTTTGACAGAAGGTGACACCCGTAGGTTCTACAGGATCAAAAACAAAAAGTTATATCATATTTTTTCCTGCCCTTTTCCACACTTGTTCCACCCGAATTTTGACCAACCTAGCTTGTTAAATGTTGAACCTTTCAAATAAGAGCAATCGTGCTGACACAGTATCGCCTTTTTTTTTTTTTTTTTTTTCTTTTGAAGAGAATCAAGGGCTGTTTTATTATTTGTATGTAAATTTTTGTGTAATTTAATTTTTCTTTCAAATAAGAGGAATGAATGTGACACAAACAAATTATTTATACAGATTTCACGCATTAGTCCCTGTTTTGGCAGTGTTTATGGAATTAAACTTCTATTCCATAATTTGAAAATACGCACTCATTATTTTCATTTATCTTTATTTATAATTACAAAAAAATTATATAAATTTGCTTAAATCAAATTGATCAATTGTTGATATATTCTTATTTTATATGAAATAATTATAGAAAAAATGTGTGTCATTTTAAAAAATGTGAAGTTATCTCATTTTAAATGAGAGAAAGAGATAAATCATGGACATAATTCTTTAAAAGCTCGAACACGTTCTATTTAAGTATGTGTAATAAGTTAAAAGTCTGAATATGTTCTATTTGACTATATGTAATAGACTAAATCAGACTAAGCCTTTGAGTGGCCGATCCACTTTTACCCCTACGTACCGTGAGCCCATAAACCAAACAATTTTTATGTATATTTAGGAGACTGATAAAACCCCTTTCTTCTTTCCTGTTTCACAGAGGCGCCGCTTTCAGTGGGTGAGTGTTGCAGTCTATGCTTTCTTCTTTGTATATTAGAAATGGCGAATACTGTATATATGAAATAACTCTGATTTACTGACGGTGCACTTATGGCTTTATATCAATGTAATTTCTGATAATATTTTTTTGAAATATTACAATAGGTTCATAGTTTTGCAATTAATTTTATTCAGAAAGTATATAGGATTAAAGTTTTAAATTCTTTTAACAAAATAAATAATAATATTAAAAGAGGATCAAAGAGATACTCTCATCCTATACATTGATTGTTTTGTCTCCACGTGCAGGTGCCCAAATATAGCACGCGTAGGCATGTAAGTGCAAACTTGTCATTCGTTTATCTGTCTTTGATGTTAAACACACAAATGAATCATAACCATTATAATAAATGATCTGGTAATGTGTGGGTGTGTGTGCAGGTCGAGGAAATTTGTGAAGGATCTCCCAAAATATGTGGCGAATGATCGACTACGAGAATTCTTTTCTGAGAAGGGAGAAATCACTGACGTCAAGCTTATTCGTACCAAGTACTCCTTTCTTTCCTGAAATCATAATATCCCCCCTATCTCACTCTTCATCGACATTCATATCAATAATTTATAATTCTTTTATTTTACGTTGATTTGGTTGTTACCTCAGAGACGGTAAGAGTCGCCAATTTGCTTTTACGTACAGAGCATGAAGCTCAGGAAGCTATTAGAATAACTTGTGAGGTCTGTTACAACTCTTTTTCTTTTCTTCTGTTACTCTGTTTTCTTTCATATTCGGTATTTTTAGAGTATAGTTTTTTTTAGTTACTCAATAAATATAATGAGATTCATTTTGATCCCTTAAAAAAAAATTTATTTATGATTCTTTTAAAATTCAAAATAAATTCAGTTAATCGAAATCGTATTCTTTCTGAAATTAAAAGAAGACTCACTTTGGATTAATATGAATTTATTTTGAAGTTTAGATAAATCACGAATCAATTTTTTTCTTTTCTAAACGACTAAATTGGATTCTATGATATTTGCTGAGTACCCAATATACTTTACTCAAATTTCTATTTACTGAAACTGAAATCCACGTAACTTGCTTTACTAAATTCTCAATAACCAAGCAGGTGGCTCGAAAACTTGGTGATGCAAAATTGCAAATCTTCCTCGGCCAGGAGTCGATATTCAACACAGAAAGACAATAAAGTGATCACCCCATCATATGTGAACAAACATAAGATGCCTAGGATAATAAAGACAACAAGGAGTCGATATGTGAAGAAACATGATGGAGCTAAAGGACAAGGAGAAAATTCCAAGGACGTTGTTGATATTGATGACCCACAGCTTCAAGATTTTCTTCAGGTCATGGAGCCTCGGGCTAAGTCTAAACTGTGGGCAAATGATGCATCAGTTGTATCCAATGTTGGCAACCATCAAGCAATAACAAAGAAGGATAACAAGGGTACTTCGGCTGCTATCCATCCCAATCCCATCTTACTTCAAAGTGGCTCATTAGAAGATGGCTTTCCAAATAATCCTCAACCCAACAACTCACGGCTGTTTGTCCACAATCTGCCATATACAACCACGTACGTGTGTGTGTCTATATATATATATATATATATATATATATATATATATATATATTTGACTCCAGATAAGACTTTTAAAGTCTTACTTTCCATCTCAGTCATTAATGGATTGAAATCAATTATTATCATTTATAGTGTAATTAATAATTAATTAATTAATATAATGTTGTAAATAATAATTATTTAGTTATTATTTAGTTATTATTTAGTCATTTATTTGTTGTATTGGGCCAAGCCCATTAGGTTAAAATTAGGTCAAATATTCTCTATAAATAGAGAACCCTTTGTACAGATTATTTACAATTCTATAATATATTAGAATACCCTTTTTCAAGTTGGTATCAGAGCTCTCGATCTGAGGGCTTTGCTTCCGCACATATTATCTTCTTTTTTAACAAAACCCTAATTTCTTTGCCTCTTGCCGCCATCAGCCGCCATCGGAAAATTTTTTCGGGGACCTTTTGGACCAAGGGGACCATTGTTGACCTTATTTTTCCTCTGATCTATCATTCTACGCACTGTTCCTCCGCCACAAACGACCGAAACACCTCCGACCGCCTCCAATCAGATCTGTCTTCACCGTTTGGACCACTTTCCGGCGACTTTTCAACCGCGACCACCCACAGACAGGTGCGCGCTCACCGGACAACCACACCAGAAAAATCTCAGCCGGCGAAGCCCATCCACGCGCTCTCACGCGCCGCCCATTTCCCGGCGAGTGAATCCCACGCGCAGCTCCTTTCTCCGGCGCGTGGAGGCGCATGCAGCCGTGTTTTTGGACCGGACCACCACCATTCTTCTCGTCTTCTTGTCTTCTGTCTGGATCTGTAATTATTTTTCTGATCAGAGGTCATTTGATATTCTGTTTGGTTGATTTTATCGCTGGTTGTTAACTTTTTTGTTAAAGAATGGCCGAGCATGATAGTTCTTCGATCTTATCTGGTAAGAGCACATGTTCTATATCTCTTCTTGCTTCTTGCACTGATTTTAAAACCTCATGGATTTTGGATTCTGGTGCAACTGATCATATGGCTTGTCGTACTGAGTTGTTTTGTTCTTATCATCCTACTGTTGGTAGTCATACTATATCCGTAGCTGATGGATCCCATAAATCAGTTATTGGTTCTGGTAACATTCAAATTCAACCTTCCTTGTTTCTTAAAAATGTTCTTTATGTTCCTCAGCTTTCTACTAATCTTATCTCCACTCAAAAACTTACAACTGATTTGAATTGTTCTATCACATTTTTTCCTTCTCATTGTCTTATTCAGGATCTTACCACGAAGAAGATAATTGGAGTTGCTAATGAACAGGATGGGTTGTATCATCTCCTTCCAGACCATGCTAGCAAAAATCAGTTATTAATGACACGTCATCCTTCTACTGCAGAGTCTATGATTTGGCTTCATCACAAGCGTCTCGGGCATCCACCATTTAGTCTTTTGAAGTCTATGTTCCCCTATCTGTTTCTCAATAAGTCGGTTGAGACCTTTCATTGTGATGTTTGTGAATTTGCAAAACACCATCGAGTGTCATTTCCTTCTAGCACTATTAAAAGCAGGGAACCTTTTTCTCTTATCCATTCTGATGTTTGGGGCCCTTCTAAAGTGCACAGTGTTTCAGGTGCAAGGTGGTTTGTTTCTTTTATTGACGATTGTACTCAGATAACATGGATATACTTGATGAAAGACAAGTCTGAAGTACCAGAGATATTTATTCGGTTTCATCACATGGTTGAGACTCAGTTTGGTAAGGGTATTAAAAGACTTAGATCTGATAATGGTACTGAGTACGTCAATCAACGCCTGTCACGATTCATTTCAGACAGAGGTATGATTCATGAGCTCACATGTGTTGATACCCCTCAACAAAACGGGGTTGCTGAAAGGAAAAATCGTCACCTTCTTGAAGTTGCTAGAGCACTACTTTTTCAGACATCTGTTCCTAGTTCTTATTGGGGAGAAGCAGTATTAGCTGCAACTTTTTTCATCAACCGTTTACCTTCACGGGTCCTTAACAATATCAGTCCTATTCATTCCATGACTTCCTTCTTTCCTTTTGTTCCCATATTGCAGAGCCTTCCACCAAGAGTGTTTGGATGTGTTGCCTTTGTCCATGTTCATAAACAACATCGGAGTAAGTTGGATCCGAGGGCTCTTAAGTGTGTCTTCCTTGGTTATAACCCTTATAAAAAAGGGTACAAGTGTTATCATCCACCAAGTCGGAAATTTTTTGTTTCTATGGATGTCACCTTTCAAGAATCTGAATCTTATTTCCTGGGTCCTCATCGTCAGGGGGAGAATAGTTCTTCAGAAGACTCGTCCCCTTCCTTCTTTGAGTCTGGATCAATCTTCTCTCTTCCTAGTGTGTCTGCTCCTGGTGTGTCAGAACCTTCAAATACACCTGAGATACAACCCATACTGTCTCACCAGCAACCTCAATCGTCTGAACCACTGGTAAGTCCTGAATCTCCTATTTCTTCCGAGTCTCCTGAATCTCCTGTTTCTGATTCTAATATTATTTCCTCTCATGATTTGTCTATTTCTTCTGATATCTCTAATGACTTACCCATTGCTTCTACTTCTGATGACTTACCTATTGCTCTTAGAAAAGGAAAAAGATCTTGTCACAAGAAAACTTGTTCCTCCTGTCCCTCTTGTACTCAATACCCTATCTCCCACTTTGTTTCCTATGCTAATCTTTCTGTGCAGCACAAAAGCTTTGTTTCAGCACTAGATTCTATTGCAATCCCAAAATCAGTACATGAAGCCTTGAAAGATAGGAATTGGGCTCAAGCCATGCAAGAGGAGATGAATGCTTTGGAGAAAAATAAAACATGGAAGGTTATTGATAGACCTAACGGAAAGAAAGCAGTAGGGTGCAGATGGGTTTATGCCCTGAAATATAATTCTGATGGCACTCTTGAGAGATATAAGGCTCGATTAGTGGCCAAAGGTTACACTCAAACCTATGGCATTGATTATGAAGAAACCTTTGCTCCAGTTGCAAAGATGAATACAGTGAGAATCTTGTTATCCCTTGCTGCCCATTACAATTGGGATATAAATCAATTTGATGTGAAAAATGCTTTCCTCAATGGTGAGTTAGAAGAAGAAGTCTACATGGAAATCCCGCCTGGTTTTGATTCTGTGAAGGGGGAAAATAAAGTTTGTAGATTAAAAAAGGCCCTGTATGGATTGAAGCAGTCACCTCGTGCTTGGTTTGGAAGATTTACTAAGGTTATGATAACCTTAGGATACAGACAGAGCCAAGGAGATCACACTCTTTTCTTCAAGCACTCCCAAAATGGGAAGCTTACTGTGCTCCTTGTATATGTTGATGATATTATTATTACAGGTGATGATTTTGTGGAGAGACAGATTCTGCAAACACGGCTTGCCTCTGAGTTTGAAATCAAAGACCTTGGGAAACTGAGATATTTCCTAAGGATAGAAGTAGCTCATTCAAGCAAAGGAATTTTTATCAACCAGAGGAAATATGTTCTTGATCTTCTCAAAGAAGCAGGAAAGCTCGGGTGTAAACCCTCTAATACTCCTATTGAGCAGAATCACAATATGGGCTATGAAGAAGAGAGTCCTCCAGTTGATAAAAGACAATATCAACGGCTAGTTAGGAAATTGATATATCTGGCCCATACTAGACCAGACCTAGTTTATGCTGTTAGTGTTGTCAGTCAGTTTATGCACGATCCAAAAGAAAAACACATGCAGGCAGTAGAGAGAATTCTTCAGTATCTTAAAGGTACTCCTGGTAAAGGATTGCTATTCCGACGTGATGGCAATCTATCTTTAGAAGTCTACACAGATGCTGATTATGCTGGATCCGTGACTGACCGTCGTTCTACCACTGGTTATTGCATGTTTCTTTGCGGTAACTTGGTGACATGGAGAAGTAAGAAACAAGATGTGGTTGCCAGATCAAGTGCAGAAGCTGAACTTCGAGCTATGGCTCAAGGCATTTGTGAGTTACTGTGGCTGAAAATTGTACTTGATGATCTCAAAATAAAATGTGAGGGACCTATGAAGCTGCTATGTGATAATAAGTCCGCTATTTGTATAGCTCATAATCCAGTCCAACATGATCGGACTAAACATATTGAGGTTGACCGCCATTTCATCAAAGAGAAACTTGATAGCGGGTTGATTACCACTCCATACATTCCCACTGGGCGTCAATTAGCTGATCTATTAACAAAGGGGCTTCCTTCAGACAAATTTCAAGAACTTACTAGCAAGCTGGGAATGATAATTATCTATTCCTCACCTTGAGGGGGAGTGTTGTAAATAATAATTATTTAGTTATTATTTAGTCATTTATTTGTTGTATTGGGCCAATCCCATTAGGTTAAAATTAGGTCAAATATTCTCTATAAATAGAGAACCCTTTCTACATATTATTTACAATTCTATAATATATTAGAATACCCTTTTTCAAGTTATAACTTCATAAACTATAACCGTTGGATGCAACGGCGGACCCACATAGGGGCACATGTCCCCACTTGCGGACATGAAATTTAGATTTTAGGTTTTTTTTTTTGTTATATGTCCTTATGTGTCTCTTGTTCAATATTTATATTAGTTAATGTTAATTTTGCAATACAGATGTTAAATACTTTTTGTGTTGAGATTAAATGTCACTAATTTATATGGCATAATACTGTTTTTCATGTAGTAACTGAAGAGATATGATGACTTGATTTTCTGAGTTTGCACACTTCAATCGCTCAACTCAACAATCATTGGACATAGCTTCACTGTCATACTTACTTCACTAGTAACATTTAATTTATGGAAAAAGTGTTTGTCCTTTTAAATGACACAATTTGTGTCATTTCACTCTCACAAAAAGGTGGAACCCACACTTTTTTTTTGTCCACTCTCTCCCCCATGATCTATCTCTTTCTCTCACTTAAAATGATATAATTTTATATCCTTTAAAATGACACATACTTTTCCCTTAATTTATACATCATTTTTTACTAATTTATATTTCTATCTGCCTAGAATTGCTATTTATCTTATATGTTTTTCCTACATTGATAAGTCAAATCCTCCATGTGAAAGTTATATCAAAAAAATTTCCTTGTTTTTGGCCAAGGTGTAACTCGAGATTGGCTGATCTTCTACAGATCACCTTGCCGAGATATTAACTTACAAAGGTTGTTGCTTTTCCTTGTTTTATTTTAATGATTGCATTCATGCACTTGCCCTCCAGTCCGACAATCTGGAAGTCCGGGCTGTCGTATTATTATATATTCTGGTCATGTCCGTGCCTTTTTTGTTTGAAGACTTCTTATTGATATGGCAATATCTGAGTTTATTACGAGATTCAATCCTATGTGCAGGTGGCCTATATTTCCCCTCAACCCAGTAGTCTGGATGTCCAGGATGTAATAGTTGTCAGGTAATCCTTTTAATCCTCTGAATTAAGAGACTTGATCTTCATTTTCTGATCTTTATTGCAATATATGGCGGGAATAAGTATGAGTCTGGTGTCACGTACTGTGTAACACCCCGTGTATACCCGGTTTGTTAACACGTCATCGTATTAAGCCACGCTTAATTAAATTTGCGGAATATCTTTTTCTTTTCAATTATGACGTCATAATTGAAAAGAAAAAGATATTCCGCAAATTTAATTAAGCGTGGCTTAATACGATGACGTGTTAACAAACCGGGTATACACGGGGTGTTACACTTTATGGTATCAGAGCACTTTCTAGAGAAAAGCTTGTATGTATTGCAATAACTTAGGATGTTTTGTTGCGAGTCTGTCTTATGTGTTTCCTCGGATAGGGTTTTACTATGATGATGCATGTGTGACCACATTGTGTGGTCCTGATCAACTCATTCTTTGTGTAACTTGTGCAGAGTCATGGTAATTCCTAGGATAAACCGCGATATGAACGAGGATTAGCCGGATCCTGTCCTGACTGCATTGGCTGAGATGCAGGCGGCTAGACAAGCCGATCAGGAAGCCGCTAGATTGGCCAACTTGGAAATGATGGACACCGTTCGAGAGGCGAACCGGAAGGCCACAGAAGATGTCCTTGAGCCACAGAGATTGGCGAACATGACCATGATGAGGGTCATGTTGGAGGAGATGCAGGCTGGCTGCAATGAGGGTCAGTTCCCACTGCCATCACCTCCACCGCCACCACCGCCCCCTCCACCTAGTCTTCAGGATGACAACCATTGACTCGCCTTACCCGCAAGGAGACTCCGTTTGTGTGGACTCACGAGTGTGAGGAGTGCTTTCAGGAGTTGAAGGAGAGATTGGCAACTGCTCCTGTGTTGATCCTTCCTGATCCTGATGAGCAGTTTGAGCTTTACTGTGATGCCTCTGGAAAGGGGCTGGGCTGTGTTTTGATGCAGACCGGTAGAGTTGTTGCTTATGCTTCGAGGCAGTTAAAGCCTCATGAGGAGAACTACCCGACTCATGATTTGAAGTTGGCTGCGATTGTTTTTACTTTTAAGATTTGGAGGCATTATTTGTTTGGTATGCAGTTTGCTGTGTTCAGTGACCACAAGAGTTTGAAGTACTTGTTTGATCAGAGGGAGCTGAACATGAGGCAAAGGAGATGGATGGAGTTTCTGAAGGACTACGACTTTGAGTTGAAGTACCATCCTGGGAAGGCCAATGTGGTAGCTGATGGTTATCTTCCAGTTTGTCGATAGGTGACTTTGATGTTATTGAGAAGTTTCGAGACCTGACGGTTACTTCCTTGTTTGGGGGTGCACTTCTCGAGATGAAGATTATGAGAGTCAATAATGAGCTTATGGAGAAGATCCAAGATGCACAAGTGCAGAGAGAGAGCCTGAACTACGTGAAGATTCAAGACAGTGTGTCTTGGTATGAGGATGGACTTTTGTTGTTCCAGAAGAGAATTGTGGTTCCTCGAGGTCCTTTGACCAAAGAGGTTATAGCAGAGGCCCATAAGGGCCAGTTCACAATTCACCCTGGTGCTACGAAGATGTATCAGGACTTGAAGAGAAATTTCTGGTGGCCGGCCATGAAGTAGGACATAGCTGTGTATGTGTCCAAGTGTTTGATTTGCCAGAAGGTGAAGATAGAACACCAGAAGCTGTCTGGTAAGCTTCAACCTCTAAAGATTCCGGAATGGAAATGGGAGAGCATTTCCATGGATTCCGTGGTGGGTTTGCCGAAGACTCAGGTTGGCTGCGACTCTATCTGGGTCATTGTGGACAGACTGATGAAGTCTGCCCATTTTCTTCCAGTGAAGGTGAGCTTCTCTACTGAGAAGTTGGCCAGACTTGATGTTCGCGAGATTGTGAGGCTTCACGGGGTGCCCGAGAGTATCATATGTGATAGGAACCCGAAGTTCACGTCTCGGTTCTGAAAGGCGCTGCAGGGAGCTTTTGGTACTCAGTTGAGATTGAGTACATCCTATCACCCTCAGACTGAGCGGACCATCCAGACCTTGGAGGACATGTTGAGGGCCTGCACTTTGGAGCAGGGTTCAGCCTGGGATAGGTACCTGACATTGGTGGAGTTTTCGTACAATAATAGTTTCCATGCTAGCCTGGGCATGGCATCCTGCGAGGCATTGTATGGTAGGAGGTGTCGAACTCCTACCTGCTGGTTTGAGGTTGGAGATAAGGAGTTGTTTGGCTTGGACTTTGTCCAAGATACCACCCAGCAGATCCAGATGATCAGAGAAAAGCTGAAGCAGGCGCAGAATAGTCAGAAGAGCTACTACGATGTCAAGCATCGTCCACTAGAGTTCATTGAGGGTGAGCACGTGTTTGTGAGACTTTCTCCTGTCACCGGTGTTGGTCGGTCACTCGGAGTGAGGAAGTTGAGCCCGAGATTCATTGGGCCATACCAGATTCTTGGTAGAGTAGGACCTATTGCCTACCGGCTTGCCTTGCCTCCGAACTCGGCCAACATCAACGACGTGTTTCACGTGTCTCAGCTTCGGAAGTACATAGCAGATCCTTCACACGTGGTGTAACCAGATGATGTGGAAGTTCATGAGAACTTGAAAACTCCCGTCTGACCACTCAAGATTCTCGATCGAGGCGAGAAGAAGCTGAGGAGCAAGATCATTCCGATGGTCAAAGTGCAATGGAAAGGAAGAACTCCTGAGGAGTGTACTTGGGAGCGAGAGGACGAGCTTCTCTGGCAGTATCCTGACTTCCGAGACAGCTATGTTTCTGTTTTTGAGGACAAAATCCTAAAAGGGTGGGGTGAATGTAAGAACCAACACCGCTAATTAAGGAAGTTAATTAATTAATAGTGAGAATTAGGAAATAATTTCATAATTGATCCTAATAATTATGAGATGGCTTAAATAATTATAGAAAGTAATTAATAATGTTGAAAGTCGCTTTTCTGATGAAAAATGCAGATACCGGTTCTGCTCTTCGGTATAAATGCGTACCGATGAAGTATCCTGAAAAATTATAATAAGTGCATGAATATTCCTAGAATAATATATTTGACTTGTAAAACAAGTTTCAAGTCGAAATAATGAGAACTGGTGCCAGAACTGATACTGGCTATGTAAAAGCGCGTACCGGAAAGGTGCTGCAAAAAATAAAATAAAAATGTGACAAATCTTAGAAAAATGAGTAGGTTCTGAATCCTGAGTTTGGGATTAAAATGCTAAGCGTAGCATTTAGCGCTAATACAATGCGATTAAAACTTAAGTGGCCTATTTAAGACCTTGGCACATGATCCTAGGTCATTTTTGTGCCTCATACGTGCCTTTCTTCTTGTGCTCCAGCAGCTGAGTGTCTCTTCTTGCCACCTTCACCTTCCCTCACTCTCTTGAGCCAAAAGTTCGATTTTTACTCTTGGTTTCTCTACCAAAACACCATTGCCTTGTGTGAATTGGTCTTGTGAGGTTGTGGGTTGCTTCATTTCTGAGTGGTAGCCTCTGGTTGTGTGTGTGGAGGTGCTGAGTTTGAGAGTTGGGTTGAGGGAGCTTGGTTCTTTCATTTTTGAGCTCCAAGGAATGATCTTTGGTGCAAAGAACCAACCTTTGGCGTGCCATTCTCGTTTGCCTTGCAAGTCTGAACTTGAGGAGCTGTTGTGAGAGCTCCAAGAGCCATTGTACCTCTGTTTTAAGCTTGGGTAAGCTTCATCACCTTTGATCATGAGTTTTAATGGTTAAAAGTGGAGTCTTGGCATGTTTATTGAGTTGTTTAAGTAACCAACCAGTATATGAACCTTAATGGGCTTAATGATGCATGCTTTAACGTATAGAAGTGTTAAAAATGGAACCTTGGGAGTGATATCTTGCGAAATACAGAAACTGCACTCTGTCGCGAAATATCCGGATATGATATCCGGATAAGGGCTCTGTAGATATCCGAATATGGATTTTCGGATATGCATATCCGGATATGATATCCGGATATTGGATATCCGGATATGTCCCCGACAAATATCCAGATATTCTGGGAATTTCAAGACAGTGTCTGTACTGTTCATACAGAACTGTGTTTGGGGTTTGTGGACCCTAGATTGATTAAGTTGAACTTCTGTAATAACTAATCTAAGTCAGAATCTAAGTGATTAAGGGCTTATGGCTTTGTGAGGAGCCTAAAGACATGAAACATAAAGGAAAGACATTGTCTTTATGTCATATGCTTGTTGTGTTTGGATATTGATATGATTGCTGGTCCAAAACAAATTGTGATTTTGCAGTGTGTGGACTTTGAGCTTGTGTGGACTCTTGGCTTGGATAGTTAGCTTGCAAGGTAAGCTTTTGTGTCCTCGATTTAGCCATTGTGTGGTTCCACCATACCCCCTGGGGGAATGGTTTATATGCATGATGTGTCTACATGCTTTGATAATTGAAAATGATGTTATTCTTTATGTGCAATTGATTATAATGTGTATGTGTTGTTCCACTTAGAAGGTAAGCTTGAGTATGCGGCGTCATACAATACGGTGACATTGTGGGTGGGTGCAAGTGGCGTCTTGCACTAATGTGGGTAATAGACGTATATAAATCTTACATTTCTCTGGCCAGTAGAATAGTATTGACACACATGACATGATTATCTGCTGCATTGCACTGATTTTGGAACTTATATTGCATATGTAAGTGAGCTTAGGGTGGAGGATCCTTGAGGACCCCTTGTCTTACTGAGATTTCTGTTTAGAGATCTCACCCCACGTTTGAGGCGCTTATTTCAGGTTCAGGTAGTACGGGGGTTGAGACCTCTAGCGGCAGGAGGCCGGAGCTGAGTTAGATATGGTTGATTATACTGTTATGATTTGATGTTGGCATGTTTTCTGCTACCTTTATGATTATGTTGTTATTGTTGAGACTCTGTTGGCTTTGTTGCTTTATTTGGTGAGCATGAGGATTGTCCATGCCACATTGACTTGACTTTATGTTTTTAGTTTGGAGTTGTATTAATGTATTAGGATATTTTCTGGACTACGTGTTGTAGATCCGTGACTTAGATACTCACTTATTTATATCTTGAAGTATTTCAGTTAGTTGTCTTTTGCAATTACATACAGGCGATGTTTTTATGAAATTGATTAAGTAATCAACTTGGCTAATTATAATGATGTCATAATTGAAAAGAAAAAGATATTCCGAAAATTTAATGACGTCATAATCCACCGTGCATACCCGGTTTGTTAACATGTCATCGTATTAAGCCACACTTAATTAAATTTGCGGAATATCTTTTTCATTTCAACTATGACGTCATTATAATTAGCCAAGTTGATTACTTAATCAATTTCATAAAAACATCGCCCGTATGTAATTGCAAAAGACAACTAACTGAAATACCTCAAGATATAAATAAGTGAGTATCTAAGTTACGGTTCTACAACACGTTGTCCGGACAATATCCTGATACATTAATACAACTCCAACCTAAAAACATAAAGTCAAGTCAATGTGGCATGGACAATCCCCATGCTCACCAAATAAAGCAACAAAGCCCTCAGAGTCTCAACAATAACAACATAATCATAAAGGTAGCAGAAAACATGCCAACATCAAATCATAACAGTATAATCAACCATATCTAACTCAGCTCCGGCCTCCTGCCGCTAGAGGTCTCAACCCCTGGGTTACCTGAACGTGAAATAAGCGCCTCAAACGTGGGGTGAGATCTCTAAACAGAAATCTCAGTAAGACAAGGGGTCCTCAAGGATCGTCCACCCCAAGCTCACTTACATATGCAATATAAGTTCCAAAATCAGTGCAATGCAGCAGATAATCATGTCATGTGTGTCAATACTATTCTACTGGCCAGAGAAATGTAAGATTTATATACGTCTATTACCCACATTAGTGCAAGACGCCACTTGCACCCAACCACAATGTCACCGTATTGTATGACACCACATACTCAAGCTTACCTTCTAAGTGGAACAACACATACATATTATAATCAATAGCACATAAAGCTCAACATCATTTTCAATTATCAAAGCATGTAGACACATCATGCATATAAACCATTCCCCCAGGGGGTATGGTGGAACCACACAATGGCTAAATCGAGGACACAAAAACTTACCTTGCAAGCTAACTATCCAAGCCAAGAGTCCACACAAGCTCAAAGTCCACACACTGCAAAATCACAATTTGTTTTGGACCAACAATCATATCAATATCCAAACACAACAAACATATGACATAAAGACAATGTCTTTCCTTTATGTTTCATGTCTTTAGGCTTCTCACAAAGCCATAAGCCCTTAATCACTTAGATTCTGACTTAGATTAGTTATTACAGAAGTTCAACTTAATCAATCTAGGGTCCACAAACCCCAAACACAGTTCTGTATGAACAGTACAGACACTGTCTTGAAATTCTCAGAATATCTGGATATTTGTTGGGGACATATCCGGATATGCATATCCAAAAATCCATATTCGGATATCTACAGAGCCCTTATCCGGATATCATATCCGGATATTTCGCGATAGAATGCAGTTTCTGCATTTCGCAAGATATCACTCCCAAGGTTCCATTTTTAACACTTCTATACGTTAAAGCATGCACCATTAAGCCCATTAAGGTTCATATACTGCTTGGTTACTTAAACAACTCAATAAACATGCTAAGACTCCACTTTTAACCATTAAAACTCATGATCAAAGGTGATGAAGCTTACCCAAGCTTAAAACAGAGCTACAATGGCTCTTGGAGCTCTCACAACAGCTCCTCAAGTTCAGACTTGCAAGGCAAACGAAAATGGCACGCCAAAGGTTGGTTCTTTGCACCAAAGATCATTCCTTGGAGCTCAAAAATGAAAGAACCAAGCTCCCTCAACCCAACTCTCAAACTCAGCACCTCCACACACACAACCAGAGGCTACCACTCAGAAATGAAGCAACCCACAACCTCACAAGACCAACTCACACAAGGAAATAGTGTTTTGGTAGAGAAACCAAGAGTAAAAATGGCACCTTTGGCTCAAGAGAGTGAGGGAAGGTGGCAAGAAGAGACAGTCAGCTGCTGGAGCACAAGGAGAAAGGCACGTAGGAGGCACAAAAATGACCTAGGATCATGTGCCAAGGTCTTAAACAGGCCACTTAAGTTTTAATCGCACTGTATTAGCGCTAAATGCTACACTTAGTATTTAATCCCAAACTCAGGTTCAGAAACTACTCATTTTTCTAGGATTTTTTTATTTTATTTTTTTTCGGAGAACCTTTCCGGCATGCGCTTTTACATAGCCAGTATCAGTTCCGGCACCAGTTCTCATTATTTCGACTTGAAACTTGTTTTACAAGTCATATATATTATTATAGGAATATTCATGCACTTATTATAATTTTTTAGGATACTTCATCGGTGCGCATTTATACCGAGGAGCAGAACCGGTATCTGCACTTTTCATCAGAAAAGCGACTTTCAACATTATTAATTACTTTCCTTAATTATTTAAGCCATCTCATAATTATTAGGGTAATTATGGAATTATTTCCTAATTCTCACTATTAATTAATTAACTTTCTTAATTAACGGTGCGAGTTCTTACATATTGCGACTTCCAATATCTTTGACTTGGCTTTTCGTCAAAAATATAGTAATTAGCCTCGGTTTTTATTAACCTTGGCTTATATTCTGACTTGACCATGGTCATATTATTCAAATATGATGCAGAAATCTGTGATTATATCAGCCCGAGTTTATATATTGTAGCTTTATTTATTTAAACTTGGCTTTTCCATAATCTCCCAGTGATATCGCCTACTATTTTAACCTGGCTGCGCATACCATGGCTTTCATAGATTTTGACTTGATAAGAGTCATTTTGATGAAATTCACTCTTTGAGTCCGGCTCACATTGCCATGATGTTTTAATATTTGAGCCTCGTTTCTTTGCGAGGACTTTATTATTTAAGCCCCTACTTCTTTTGCAATGACTTTCATATCTGAGCCCGACTTCTTTGGCTATGGCTTTATTTAACTCGATCTTTTCGCCTAATATTCCAAAGGTGTTTCTGTCCTTCGATTTATTTTGCCCAGATTTTTCATCTGCAACTTCTATTTTTCGACCTGGCCAAGGTCGTGCTATTTGGACTCGGCTTATATGTGGAGCCATATTTACGAAGGAATCTATTTGTTCCTTCGTTTTACTTTAACCCAGATTCATATGTCCAGGTCACATCGATTTCAGGCTGGATTTCACCAGAATCTCATGGTGATATCGCATCCTATTTTAGCCTGACTTATCTGTCGCGACCTTCATAGGTTTTGACTTTGACTAAAATCGTTTTGACGATATGTAATTCTCCGAGTCCAGCTTACCTTGTCACGAGGCTTTAGTATCTAAGCCCTGCTTCTTTTGCAGTGACTTTATCATGTTGACTTGCAAGCCTTAAGTGTATGAAGGTGGTTTTTCCCCTTCTATTTTCTAATCGGACTTTGTATACCGTGGTTTCATAATATTTAACTCGGTTTTTTGCCAGAGTTTCAATTTTTAAGGCATCATGATGACTTGATCAGAGTCGCTTCAATCTGCCGCTTAAATTTAGTTTAGTTTGGATTACGGAAGCGTCTTCCCGCTTTCCCCGAACCGGTGCGTGCATTATCTTTTTAGTTTTAGCCTGGCGTCGTATGCCGCGGCTTTTGAATTTGATCCTCACTTTTTTCGCGATGACTTTTATATCTAAGCCCGGCTTTGTTCACCATGACTTTATCGTTTGGCTTTGTTGCCAACATCTTGAATAATAATCTGGTTTCATTTGTCGTCACTTTATATTAACTTTGTTGTCGCGGTCTGAAAGTTACTGAGGCAGTTTCTTGCCATAAGATTTGTGAACCATTTTTTATCTTGGAGGATCAGTCTTTATTTAATAAGCCATTTTTATCCCCGTGGGCCGGTCTTTGTCTCTATTTATTAACCATTTTTATCCCAGAGGGATGGTCTACTTTCTTTATCTTGGATTAGGGTACAATTCCTTATCAAGATTGCAATCTCCCATAACCCGTCTTCATTGTTATCTTGGATATCCGTCCCTGATTGAGGTGTGATCCTTTTAATAAGATCACATCTCTTTGTATCCGTCTTTAACGTTATCCTGAATTAGATCTCTCCACATCCGACTTAATCTTTAACTCGGATTTATATTTATCCCGGATTGGATTTTTTTGAATCCGTCTTTATTTTATTAACCATTTTTTCCCGGAAGGCCGGTCTTCATTCTGACTTGGCTTCTTTCGCCTAAGTCTTGTATTGGACTTCATCTTTAGTTGAAGCCCGAAATTTTGACTGGACTTTTCTGCGGCTTGGCTCTTCAGCCAAATCTTATTTGAGTGGATCTTCTTCCTTACTTGAGTGGATCTCCACACCACATGTTTGATTATTCCTTGCAAAAATAAATACATCGTAATAAACTACGGAGAAGGCAATTAGCAATAATTTTGATTCAATCAGCAATCAATAATTATCCAGTTGTAATCAGGTAATAATTGACCAACACTAGTCATCAATTAATATTGGTTGACCATATTTCATATTATTGGATCTGATTGGGCATCCATCATAAAGGCTTCATGCTCCCCAATTTTTTTCTTCTTCATTTTTACTCCAAGAAACATAGGAAACACGGCTTCATTGTGAAAATCGATGAAACATAAGAAACACGGCCTCATTGTGAAAATCGATTCTCTCTCTCTTTCTTTTTGTTATTCTTTTTTATTTTATTTTATAATATTGGCGGCCAGGATGAGGCATGGCCATTCTCAAATTGAAGTGAAGAACGACGTATATTGCTGGTTAGGGTTGTACTTTTTTTTTTGAGTTACCCAACCATAATTACCTCTTTGAGGCGAGTTGGCTCCCTCCGGTATCCCCACAAGCTTCGACTCTTTGAACCGGCTATGAGACTAATAAGGAGTATGGGGTCAGTGATGGCTAAAGGTTCAACCCCCTCCCCAAGAATGCATCCAGCGGGAATCGAACACATATCCAACCCCACTAACTCAGCGCCAAGGAACCAACTGAGCTGCACCCATTGGGTGGTTAGGGATGTACTTTGATTCATGTAAATGTACACATGACTTTTATTAATTCATCATCTTTGCACTTGTATTTGTCTGGTCCCACATTTAATATAACTTGACTTTAAGCACCACCGACCTGAAAGATAATTGGGTGGTCCCTCTCTCTCCTCCTTCTTCCTCTCTCTCTCTCTCCTTTCTCTTTACCCTTACCTGACTCATGTGAGCCGGGTTCACCCAATATTTGCTCCACGAACCTGCACCTTTGCAAGGAAGAAAATAATCAAAAGTTTCCAACCTTGAATTCGTTCGTTGGGACCCGCATAAGTCTAGTAAGTAGTAATAGCTATTAAAGTCTCTTTGCAACTCTATTCATTTGCTGGGACTCGCATAAGTCTAGCAAGTAGCAATAGCTATTACTTAGTGGGACCCAAAGGCATTTGTGGGAGAAGTGAATCAAAAAGACTTGTTGCTTCGTATCATGCCACTATCAGAATTGCTTTTTATGCTTCACAGCTCCAATTTTGTATATGTGATATGTAAATATCTCAAGAAACTTCAAGTTAGCAGAAAGCACATATTTAATTAATGATATATGTTATGTAAATAAAAAGAATAATTACTACTTCAAGGCTTATATATGACATACCCATGTGAATTGAAATAATTCGAAAAACATATATGTTATTCATACTGCAACTTTTAAGAGAAAAAAGGTCATAACTGTAAAATAAATTATCGTTCCAATAATATACTAGTGATCATTAGTCTCTTGATACGCCAAATGGTTTTGCCTTCCTTGCACATGCTTTCCAAAAAAGAAAATTCATGTCAAGTAGAACAATAGCTAAATATATGCACATGATGTAAGGTAGTGTTTGGTAGAGGTTATCTTAGAAGATAGATAGGCATTCCATTTATATCATATTTGGTACAAAGTATTAGAAACTTTTTCTACCAAAGCTATTCCCCCAGCCATCGATGGTTGCTTGTAAATTTGGTCCAAATAGACTGGCACACAATACCACTTGGGATGTGGTATTTGCAGTTGGTAAATGGAAAAAAAGCAACGACTTGCTGAAAAAAATACCCATCCAGGTTCCACATAGAACAGAAAGAAACAAGTTGTCTCTTCCATCATAACCCCACACTTGAATTGTTCTCTTCTATTTTCATCTACCAATTATTATCGTACTTCCTTAACAAAGCTTGACCTCCATCAATGGCATCCTCTCCAAATTTATCCCCAACAAGCCCTGCTTCTTTCATTCATTCACACCATTTTTCTTTCCCTTCATTCATCTCACGCTGGTTTGTTGATGGGCCTCTTAAGCCTTATGCCCAAGTATACACTCGGAAGGCCCATAAAAGTAAGGGTAAGGACAAACCACAATCAGTTGCTGAAGGGGACACATGGCAAGTTATGAATGAAGAGGAAGATATTGGAGGAAAAAGGGAAGAGGAAGGGAAAAATATAAGTTAGTTATGGAGAGAGAATTAGGGAGAGTTTTTAGATGGTGAAAAGGTGGGGTCGAGGTCTGTGAGGGAATATCTGAGTAGTGGTATTGTAAGGTGTGAGTTGTAATCTCTTCAATCGGCCAGTCCATTGAAGGGAATAGAGTCCTGGCTTGGTTATTTTACTGTTATCTATCAGAGTTGTAATCACGATGGTGTATGACTCTGTTTGCTTATAATAAAATTGTTGTTATTCATCTTTATCTTGATAATCTTTTCTTGCTATTCCAAGATCAGATTCTGGTACCAACAATTGGTATCAAAGCACTTTTCTGGGAAATCTATTCGTGAATGGTGGTAACGAGAAACATGGATCACCGAATGGAAGCTTTGGAGGTTAGGGTGGGAGGAGCGAAAAAGGGAATTCATCGGATTAAGACGAACCTGGCGGAAGTAATGCGAACTCTTCAGGAGTTAGCGCGAGCTGGGAGGAATGGAGGAACAATAGTGAGGGAACTGGGAGTCAAGGAGGAAATCAGGAGACCAGTCCTCGAACGGTGAGAAGTGAGGAAAGAATGAAGAGAGTTGAGGTCCCATATTTCTCAGGCGAGGACCCCTATGGATAGATCTTTAGGGCTGAAAGATACTTCCGGGTCAACAGAATTCCGCGGGAGGAACAGTTGGAGACATCGTCAATTTGTCTTGAAGGAGAGGCCTTAAGTTGGTTCCAATGGTGGGAACCAAGGAACCCGTTAGCGGAATGGATGCTATTTAGGACGGCAGTCCTGCAACGCTTTCATGCGTCTCCTTCCGGCACCCCGTATGAAGCGCTAATGGAGTTTAAGCAGATGGGAACGGTGGCTGAATTTCGAAAGCAATTCGAAGTGTTATCAGCTCCGTTGGGACAGGCTGATGAGGAACTAATGCAAGCAGCTTTTCTGACAGGGTTAAAACCTGAGATTCGAGCCAAAATCCGTCTTCACTCTCCTGGAGATATTGGGGAGATGATGATCCTCGCTCAACGCGTTGAAGAACACGAGACGGTGCTGAAGAGGGGTGAAGGGAGTGTGGGCCGAATGGGAAATGGGCTGCACACTGGCCACACCAGCAGTGGTAAGCCCGCTTTGGGCAACAAAGGTGGAGGGAGTAGATGGGGGTATAATGGGCTTGCGGCTTCGGCCCAACAGACCCCACTAACTAATACTCCAAATCCATCCAACTCGTCAGCGGCCAGCAACACGAACGTGAGCCCTAATCGTGTGGGAGGAATGACGATGGAAAATGGGGGAACCAACCCACCTCCGGGAGTGACGGCCAGCGTGGCGGACGATCGTCGGAGGAACAATTTCCGACGGTTATCACCTGAGGAGGAAGCTGACCACCGGAGACACAACTTATGCTTTCGTTGTGGAGGACCTTTCGGTCCTGGGCATATGTGCCCTAGCCCACAGATGAGGGTGATGCTGGTGTACGATGATGGAGAGGGCGAAGGAGAAGATGATGGGAATCCGGTAGATGGAGGTGACGAACCGCCTGAAATCCTTCAACTCAGCATTCAGAGCGTGGTGGGGATCACTTCCAATCACTCCCTGAAACTATGGGGGACGATCCTTGGTCATCGGGTGATGGTGCTTGTGGATACTGGGGCTTCCCACAACTTTATTGGAGAACATGTGGTGGAGGCAGTAGGAATACCATCGATCCAATCCAAGTCATTCAGGGTTGAAGTAGGAGACGACCACCGAGTCCAAGGTATGGGTATTTGTCAGGGTGTTACCCTGGTCTTGCCTAATGTGTCCATCATTCAGGACTTCTACATCTTCGGACTTAAAGGGGTCGATATTGTGCTGGGATTTTCTTGGCTAGAAGGGTTGGGAGATATTCAACCGAATTTTCAGAAATTGTCGCTACGGATTCCATGGCAGGGTAGTACGGTCACCTTGCAAGGAGATCCTGAGCTTTCATATAGTCAGGTCTCTTACCGAAGCCTGAATCGCTCATGGAGAAAAGGGACTGAAGGGTATTATATTGAGTTGGGCTACTCAGCAATGGAACTCACAGCTACACCAGAAGGGAATCCTCGGGTTGCAGAGTTACTTATGAGATACGAAGATGTGTTCCAGGTTCCCTCAGAGTTGCCACCTTCTAGAGAGTGTGACCACAAAATCCTACTGAAACAGGGGGCAGACATCCCTAACATCAGACCTTATCGTTACCCATATTACTAGAAGGAAGAAATTGAGAAGTTTGTCAGAGAGATGTCAGTGGTGGGTATGATCAGACCCAGTTGTAGTCCTTACTTAAGCCCATTGATCTTGGTGAGGAAAAAAGATGGAAGTTGGCGATTATGTGTTGATTATAGGGCCTTAAACAAGGTAACGATCCCTGATAAATTTCCTTTACCTGTTATTGATGAATTTCTTGATGAGTTGAATGGTGCAGAAATATTCTTAAAGTTAGATTTAAAATCTGGTTATAATCAAATTAGAATGAGGGTGGAAGACATCGAGAAGATCGCGTTTCGTACGCATGAAGGACACTATGAGTACCTCGTCATGCCCTTTGGCTTGAGGAATGCTCCATCTACGTTCCAATCCCTGATGAACACGGTCTTCAAACCTAATCTGAGAAAATTTGTCTTGGTGTTCTTTGATGACATCCTGGTCTATAGCACCAGTTTGGACCAGCACTGTGAACACTTACAATTAGTGTTAGATATCTTGAGACAGAACTATTTTTCTGCAAATAAAAAAAAATGCACCTTTGTAGAAAGAGAACTGGAGTAGTTGGGTCACATTATCTCAAAGGAGGGTGTCAAGGCCGACCAGCATAAAGTAGAAGCTGTGCAACAGTGGCCTACCCCAATGACTGTGAAGGGCCTTCGGGGAATCTTAGGACTAACAGGGTATTACAGGAGGTTTGTGAAGCAGTATGGTCAGATTGCGAAACCATTGACTCAGTTACTCAAAAAGGATAGTTTCCTATGGAATGAAGAGACCCAACTGTCCTTTGAAGCTCTAAAATCGGAGATGTTGATGCTGCCAACACTAGCACTGTCGAAATTTGATGAGACATTCTTTGTGGAGACAGATGCTTCAGGAGCTGGTATGGGGGTTGTGTTAATGCAAGAGGGCCGACCAATTGCCTTCTTAAGTAAGGCTTTTTCAGATAAGGACAAGTTGTTATCAGTTTATGAACGGGAGTTGAAGGCCATTGTATTTTCTGTTTACAAATGGCGTCATTATTTGTTAGGACGCCATTTTGTGATTACCACTGATCATAGGAGTCTCAAGTACTTAACGAAGCAACGTTTAATGGTCGAGGGTCAACAAAAATGGGTGGCAAAGTTGATGGGGTTTGATTTTGAGATACGTTATAAACCGGGAAGGAAGAATACAGCAGCTGATGCTCTGTCTCGTGTCATGGACTGCAAGGAACTCACCATGGTTACAAGCCCGGACTTACAAGGGCTGTCCGAAGAGATTCTTCAGGATCCAGTTACTAAAGGTGTTTTTACTGATGTATTACAAGATGCTAACTCTCATCCAGGCTATCAGGTGCTCAAGGGCAGTTTGTGGTATAAAAAGAGGTTAGTCCTTCCTCGCCATTCTCCACGAATTATTGCCATCCTCACCGAATTTCATTCTTCTCCTTGGGGTGGTCATTCTGGGGAATTGAGAACACTGAAAAGGGTGGCTGGAGTTTTTTTACTGGAAAGGCATGCGCAAAGACGTGGCAGATTTCGTGCGAGCTTGTGGTATTTGCCAACAACAGAAGTATGATCACTTGAAGCCTGCGGGGTTATTGCAACCTTTACCCATTCCTCAACAAGTGTGGGACGATGTGTCACTCGATTTTATTGGGGGTTTGCTCGTCTCCAAGGGGGCTGATACCATATTGGTGGTTGTGGATCGACTTACAAAATATGCCCACTTCATGACACTTAAACATCCTTTTGATGCTTACACCGTAGCTGCTGTCTTCATGAGAGAAGTGATTCGACTTCATGGCATTCCAAAGTCTATTGTGTTCGATCGTGACAGGATCTTCATTAGTAAGTTTTGGGGTGAGCTCTTTAAATTAACAGGCACTAAATTAAAATTTAGTTCAGCTTATCACCCCCAAACAGATGGCCAAACCGAAGTGGTCAACCGTACCTTGGAGACGTATCTGCGTAGCTTTGTTAGTGGTCATCCAAAAGGATAGGTTAAATGGTTGTCCTGGGCTGAATCTTGGTTCAACACCACTTATAACCGGTCCATTCAAATGACCCCATATAGGGCTGTCTATGGAAGGGACCCACCCACTATTATTTCATTTGCTCCTGGCAGCACATCAGTGGCAGCTGTAGATACATGGATGCTGGCTAGAGATGCCATTCTCGTGGAATTAAAGACCAATTTGTGTCAAGCCCAACATCGGATGAAACTACAGGCAAATAAGGGTCGAAGGGAAGCAGATTATTCGGTTGGGGACCAAGTTTTTTTGAAGATCCAACCTTATAAATTAAAGTCTTTAGCTGGTAGAATTAATCAGAAGTTAAGCCCAAGGTTTTATGGGCCTTTTGCAATTACTGAAAAGATTGGTTCGGTGGCTTACAGGTTAGAACTCCCTTCATATTTAAAGATTCACACTGTTTTTCATGTCTCTCAATTAAAGAGAGTTGTTCATCCTTCTACCTTGGTTCTGCCCTTACCTCGCTGCCTGTCAGCAGAATTAGAGCTACAAGTGCAGCCTGCTGCCATTTTGAAAACCCGTAGATTATTGGATGGGCAAGTGGAGATACTAGTTCAATGGGAAGAGCTGTCTTCTTGTGATTCGACATGGGAGAAGTTAGAGGAATTTATGACTGAATTTCCTTCCTTTCACCTTGAGGACAAGGTGAATTTTGAAGAAGGGGGTATTGATGGGCCTCTTAAGCCTTATGCCCAAGTATACACTCGGAAGGCCCATAAAAGTAAGGGTAAGGACAAACCACAATCAGTTGCTGAAGGGGACACATGGCAAGCTATGAATGGAGAGGAAGATATTGGAGGAAAAAGGGAAGAGGAAGGGAAAAATATAAGTTAGTTATGGAGAGAGAATTAGGGAGAGTTTTTAGATGGTGAAAAGGTGGGGTCGAGGTCTGTGAGAGAATATCTGAGTAGTGATATTGTAAGGTGTGAGTTGTAATCTCTTCAATCGGCCAGTCCATTGAAGGGAATAGAGTCCTGACTTGGTTATTTTACTGTTATCTATCAGAGTTGTAATCACGATGGTGTATGACTCTGTTTGCTTATAATAAAATTGTTGTTATTCATCTTTATCTTGATAATCTTTTCTTGCTATTCCAAGATCAGATTCTGGTACCAACATTTGTCAATGCTTTTGTAGCTTCACCTTCCATCACCTTCCTTTCATCACTCTCACGACCCTTGAAAGCTGAGCGTGTTGAATCCAAAAACCTCCATAAGTACTTCACTCTCCGAGAGAACCCATTAGCGAAATTCCCACAACTATTGCAGCAACAGTCCATGTTGTTCTCACTTAGTATCACCCCTTTGGGCTCAATGTTACTCAAAACCTGCAGGAACTCACTTTCAAGTGATGCAGCTTATAGTGAGCATAGACAATAAAAGTTTCAGCCGGGGAAGTGTCAATACTTTGAGAATTTAATGTCTCTAATGGATGATTCTCAAGCCTGTTTATCTGCAAATTGACATTCATGGACTGAGCAATAACCACTGTGAGACGGAGAGAAATTCAGTGATAAGGAAACTTGAATATTGACGTTGGTACAAATGTCGAACACTCACTCACTGATTTTATGCAATGGTTATTCACGTTCAAAAAGTATAAAAGGTTATTTTTGTCTTTTTAACTCATTTTTTCATCAATATTTTATCTTCAATCAATCATAGACTTAGAAAATTTAACCCAATTTTCCTGATAATATTTGGGAGTACCAAACAAATTTTTTTTAACTTTCCTACCAAATTCAGTTTCCCACCATATTCCTAGTAATTATATTTTTCTGGTGATTTTTTTTTCCTCTACCAAACAAACACCTCCTAAGGATGCAGACATATTGCAATATTTTACACCTGGAGCCATTTTTGTAAAAATAAATTTGATCAATAATTATGTCAACAAAATTATTGCAGAAATGAGTAACTTTTGTCCAAAAATTTGTAATATTTTCAATTCCACTGTGAATTACTAGTTTTAGGCAAAAGTTAAATACCTCTGCAAAAAAATTTCAACTTAATTAGTGATCATATATATATATAATCCAAAGGGATAGATTATATTTATAAATTTTTTGTTTATAAACTATACTATATATTATGGGTAGTACATGCTCAAGTTGTATGTACTACCTATAGTACATAATGTAATTTGTAAATAAAAAATTTGTAAATATAATTTTTTTTAATTCAAAATGTGGAAAATTGAACATTTTTACAGTGCCCAGGTGAGATACAATTCTACATGGTAGCGCCATAAATCGCCTTGGCAATTTGCTCATTCTAGCAATTGTTATTTACAACAAAGACAGGAATAGGATGCAATTGTTATTAAGAGAATGATCCGTTTACAAATTTTTGTTATAAATTATACTAAATCTGACCGGTCATACATTCTTGATTGAAGTATGACTAGTCAGACACAGTGTAGTTTGTAAACAAAAAGTTTGTAGATATAATTTTTTCCTTATTATTATTAGAGGTAAGATCCTTTGACACTAGTGTCAATTTTGAAATTTGACACCTCATCTGAGAATCGTTGGATAAAAAAAAATCAACGACTCTTATTTGTAAGCATGCGACATTATTATTATTATTATTATTATTTGAGCACCTAACTTTGCATCAGGAACAGTTCAATCTCATATCAACTTCAAGAATGGAAAAAATAAAATAACGAGAAATATTTAAATGGTTTAGTCCAGTAAATGTTGAATACTTGCAAGCCTACCTACATTCTTTTTCTTTCTAATTTTATATCAAATGCAACTGATTCTATCCGATTCTTGTATAATGTAAATAAAATTTAGCAAGGTTCAACCCTTCAACCTACATCGACTGGTGAAAGAGAGAAAATCCAGTATGATAAATGTAGACTACAACGAATATGTTGGATCACGCCACGGGCATGTGTCATAAAGACTTGGTGGTGACTGGAACTTGCAACCAAAAAGAGGATTTAATGCCAATTTCTATGGAAAAGTTTCACGGAACTTTAGTTACAAATCTATGAGGGAACTGGGAAGGTACTGTGGTGATACCATAAAACAATTTCAAAAAATTTTATTTTAATGAACATTTTACACTTTCATAAAAGATTTTATACAGAATATTCATAATTTAATTTCTTTTGATAAAATAATATTTAATATTTGTTTTACAATAGTCCTTGTGTAACACCCTCTCTTGTAGGCCTCCAAGAGAGTTGTTTGCTAAACGGAATTAGAGTTCTTTAATAGTATTTTAGAGATTGAAAAAAAATTGCTTTTACATTGCCAATTAAAACTAAAGAGGGGATCTGGTTAATTACAAAAATCAGAGTACGCAAAATTTCTTAAATTTACTAAAAATATAAATTTCCTGATAGACCTTGCTGTCTTTAAAAATTTGTATAAAATCCAGTTCAACGATTCAAAAAAATATTCTTTGTAATCTGGAAACTAGACATCTGGAGCTTCACGTTCATATAAAATAATAGTGATTTGGAGTTCTTTTGCCCCTCGAAACATAACTCGCAAAATAAGAGATAAAATAGTGAAAATATCACAAACGTCCTGGCCGGTAAAATTCATAATAAATCGAGCTTTCAAAATTTCTTTGCAAGGTTTATATATAATGAAACTAGACACCTGGGGCTACGCGTGCATATAAATTATAAGAAAATCGGAGGTCCGTAGCCCCAGTACGACAACGTATAAAGTGCTCGCAAAGACTTTTCAAAACTCAGCATTTAGATAACATGTCAAAATCCTTTTCGCAAACATTTCAACATCTGTTTCCATAATACTTGCTGGTCATAAAATCGTAATGCAATAATAAAATCATATTTCACAGTAATAAAAGTTTCTCAATTTCATACAGTCATCCATAAAATATCACATCAATAGCATCATGCCCAAAACAGTAGAAGCCAACAACAAATATCCAAGTCCTCAAAAGCTTTTACGTCCTCCTGCCATTTTGTAAAAATAGCAGCCCCAAAGGGGTGAGAGAAATCCCAGTAGTGTGCCAACAAAACCAGTAATGCAACAGTACTAACTAAATACAGAATTACAAAGCAGTCGCATCATCAGTTCAAATCCGACAAATACTAAGCATAATCATAGTGCGTATACAACGCCAGAAGTGTACGTTCATAGCACTACTGTGCACGTAATACTAACAGAACAGTGGAGTACCCTGGGTGGCTCCTCAGAAGGGCTCCAACTGTACCTAAGCGGACTGAAGCCAAGTGTCCCATACCCTGGTACCGGAGGGATGCCTATATGATGCGTGCTCAAACGTATGCTTACTTTTCATACTTATTTTTAATTCAGAAAACAACATGAAATTTATGCATGTATGCTATGCCATGGTTCGCACACAAACAAAAATCTAAAAATTATGACATGAGTATGCATGACTAAATAATAATCAGAATGGCATAGACACCATGGATTTCCAATATCAAGTTGCTGAATATATTTACTTTTCAAAACAGAATATCCAGCATATCATATTCAAGAATAGCATACGAATGACTTATACATAATTCGAATCCAAATCATGAGAGCAACGTTCACAATCCATGTACTAGCTAGCAGTCACAGAAGGTAATACCACCTAACAGATACCTCGTTGTGTATACTCTCTTAAGCAATAGCACAAATCAGTCCACCTTTTAGGGCTTTGCTCACCTAGCAAATATATATGTGTACCAAGTCAGAATTGATTACACATTCCCTATACATTACATAGTTTTTTTTTTTTTTTTTTTTTTTTTTTTTTTATCTTGTTCTAAGTCCTTGCTTTACAATCGGTTTCTATGTTCAAATATCAAACAGATTTTCTGTCATAAGTTTAATTTACCCATTGTCCTTAATTGTCAAATTCAAGTTATCTGTTACCTGCATATTCTACAAAACTTAGGAAGGTGATAATGAGGTCTACAGGTTGTCTCATATGGTTCTCAGCGCATCCATAGCTTGGTTCATACACTAGATGCTCATGACTTTTATTGGATCTCTTGGACATGATTTGTTAAATTTCCAGCATGCTGTCTACACACTTCTAAGTACATACAGAGGCTATAATCTTTTTTCTAATTAAGGGCAGTCCCACGAATTCCAATGAGAGCCATTTCCAAGCTCCCCAAACTGCGCCCCTTTGGGCTTGTAAGCACTACAGGCTACGGTTTCTCTGCTGACCCGAGAAAATGTGACAAAAGCTAACCACATCAAACCTCCTATGCTACATGCGGCAACCGAAACAGAGAGAGAAGACAATTGACAACAGAATCTATTTCCTATAACCTGAATCTACTTCCTATAACCTTCATTCCAGCTGAATCAGTATGGTGAAGAACAAGAAACTTTGCACTCCACTCACCTGTTCTTGTGCGCACGAAGAAGGACAACTGAGCAGGGAGCAGCCCCAACATTTATTCCTATGCTCCAAAGAACCGGTCCCAACCGCAAGCAAGGTAGGAAAGACTTCAATCACCGCTTGGTCCATTGCATGCAAGTGGAATTTCAATTAGAACCGATCCATTAAAGGGACTAAGAAATAGCAAAAACGAACACTTCACCTCCTTGTATGGTGACCAACGGCCGAACCATGGAAAGAATTTAGGAGATGGCTGGGGTTTTCTTTTATCTGCATGCAGTAAGCTTCATCCCCTCACCATAAGCTCGGATTTTTGGCTTCTTGGATGATGAGGTTCGGTCAAACTAAAGGGAGGAGGAAGATGGTGTGTTGAACTTGAAACACACCTTCCTTGGTGATGGCCTTCGGTTGGGCAGAGAGGAAAAAGGGAAGAGAGGTTTGGGTGATGAACACTCCTCTTGTGAGGTCCCCGGCTTTGATAAAATAAATGGAAGGAGAGATCATGAAGCCATTGTCTCCCCCTCTTGATGTCTACGGCCATTAAGGGAAACAAGGTGGCTGTGTCTTATTTGTGTCAAAGAGAAGCAATCCAGCCTAGTATCTCTTCGGCCTTCTGCGCATCAAGTGGAACTAAGGGAATGTTAGTTGTTTAGAGTGTTCCTAAGGCCAGAAATAATGGCTTGGCCGAATTAAGGAGCATGGACACTTGCCAAGTGTCCAAACTGAGCTGACAAATGGAGGATCAATTAACTCCAAGAACATCAAAATCTTCATCAAAACCGCAGCCTTGGGTCCCCTTTTTCTCACAATCTAGCCAGTTTCAAGGGTCGGGAGTAGCATGGTTGGGTTTGGATGATGTTTTACTTCAAATTTCATGTAGTGGAACATTAATTTTGGGGGAGATTTAATGTAGTTTTGGTGAAATGAAGTTTTCAAAGCAAATTTTACACACTACAAAGGGGTTGCAGTTTTGGAGAGGAAGGAGGGAGGAAAGTTAAGTATGAATAGTGCCAAGCACATGTGGCTTAAGTCACTTAAGTGAGGTGAGTCTCACTGCCACCTCACGCGATTTAAATTAATTCAAATCTTCTGCTTAAACCACTAAACGTCCATTAATTCCTAGACTATTTTGAAACTCCAATTTTTAACATTAACCATTGTCCTTTAATTGTCCTTAGTCAGATGAATCCGGAGTTTTCCGATCGTTCGGTGAAATCACAATTTTAAGCTGTTATGCGCGTTGTGGGCACGCTTCCCCAAAAACTCTAATTTCGATCAATTTTCACTAGAAATCATAATTCCTAGTCCTATGTACGATTTATAACTTATTTCCAAACTTAGAGCTCAAAATTCATTCGGCACGCTTTACAGTGCAACTGTACCGCAATATTTTTACTCGATAAAAATACTATTCATCAAATTTCCAGAAACTTGCTTAACCACTCAATTTTTCGTTCTGAATCCATTTCCAGGGTTAGTTTTTCCATTTGAGACCTTCTACTCACATTTCATTTTCTAGGGTTATGTGTTTGACAAATTACTGTTTTACCCTTTTTACGTATTCTAACTCCGAATTCAGGATTTTCACTAATCCTACCTTTAATTCATATTTTAAATAATTATATGATTTTGAATTACGAGGCGTTATATTCACCACTTCTTTTTAAAATTTTGTCCGCAAAATTAGCATCGTACTGGTCCACTAACTCGAGATATAGCCAGAGAATCTCATCCTTCCGCTCTTAAGTAGCTTCTTCAGACGTGCGTCTTTACCACTTTACTTTCATCACATGCATCACCTTGTTTTGCAGTATTTATCGTTCCCCAATCCCTCATAAACACTCGCCAATTCTGGTAATATGTCTTTTTAATTCACTATATTTTAAATTTTTTCATAGGTCAAGGCCATACCTTAAGTTACACTTTCATTATTTTATAGGCAGTAATATAGTTATGTTACAAGTTCGTCTGCCTAACCTCACTTTATTTTCCTTTTTCTCTATTTCTCTGACCCATGGTCGTTCACAACAACCTCAAACAGTTTCCAAGTATCTTTACCGGTCATTTCCTGAACATTTTAACTCTCACTTTCTTTATTACTTCAATCATTTCCCTACTAAGATTGTTTCAACAATACCCTAGGATACCAGTCCTTTCCACTAACAATACTAATTTACAATTTCGTTGGTGCTTTAGCCTTTCCACAAGCATATACCTTCTAATCTCAATGGTACCCTACAGTATCTTAGAATCCCAACTCACAGTGAAATCCATATTTATACACTTTACTTTTACTTTATCACATGTCTCCACGTCTTCTTAGATAATCACAACTATATTTTCTCTTAATGATACAGGGACTAACAACCCTCATCATAGTTTATATCTCAGGTCTGTCATTTCGAGGCCTTCATTCCCCAAATCCATTCGTGAAATTTTCCATACTCAAAGCCATATTTATAATTTACATCGATCATTCATTTGTCTATCAACTTAGATATCTCAAGGTCTAAGCACAAAGTCCATCAATGACTTCCGTATCAAAGGCCTTATGCCTAAGATTTTCACCAACTAACCATTTTTCACTCATCATTCAGTACCAATATTGTAGATTCAACATATGTTTCACTCATTTATACCTCAATTTCATAATCATCGACATTTAATCATGGATGTCTGTCATAATATACTATATCGTAATTCTCTCATATAAGTCTCATCACACTGGTAATTTCCAAACATAGTCGTTCTATCACATGGAACTAATTTCATCCTTAAACCAATTTCAAAATTTCTATCCATATATTGTATCTCCAAAAGATGTATTTCTCCCACCTAGCACGTACAACATACTGTACTTTGAGTCACTCCACCGAGCTATCAACCTTTCTTTAGTAAACACAATTTAAGTTACCGGTCATTATTAGTCATCGTTACTTGACCCCATCACGACTAACTTCTTATGTAAGGCCATCAGGCCACCATCTTAACTCCATATTTCTTCATCACTAGTCCTTCTAGCATAACATTTACTCAATTTATCAGTATTAACAAGTTGCTATCTTTTCCCATGGGGTGAGAATCCCTAATTTATAATTTTTGTGAAACCTAAAATCCATGTCACCACACTTGGCGCACACACACACCACCGAGTGCTCTGAAATCACATCTCAAAATACCTTCTCATGATGCCTCACATATTATATCCAATTTGATATATTACTGTTCACTTAAAAGTACCTAATATCACATATTGCGTTCTTCACACGACACAATCCTCGTTGTGCAATAACATAAGGCATCTCATCTGTGCTAGCAGTCACATCAATGCAGGATACTTCGTTGTATCCAAGTCACTGTAGAAGATAACAATAGTCTCCGGGAACATAATCCGCTCAGAGATAACAAGAGCCTCCGGGAACATAATCCGCATAGAGATAACAAGAGTCTCCGGGAACATAATCTGCACAGAGATAGCCATACACTCATGGTACATAAGCCGCACAAAGGTATCCATACTCTCCGAGCACATAAGTCGCACAGAGATAACCATACTCTCTGGGAACATAAGCTGCACAGAGATAACCATACTCTTCGGGCACATAAGCCGCACAAAGATAGTCATATCAAGTCATATAATGTGCACCCAGTGCATAGGGAAATTCATATTTATAATATATCCGTATATAACGGCAAAACGTGTATCCAGTACACTCCATATTATACATGGACCCAGTCCATTTGGTGTCTGTATCATATCCGTATATAACGGCAAAATGTGTTTGTATATCAACATGGGGCTACCCCTATAATCATAGTAATAATAGTATAATGATCATATCGCATATATGTACAGTCCATTATTTCTTTCTTGGTTATTTCTTCCCACAGATAGCTTACTCTTTTATTTAGATTAGTCATCAGACGGTTCATAACATAATCACTATTACACGAATCCATAATCTCCTCAAAACTTTGTACACATCTCACAACTCTTAAGAGTTCCTTCTATCTTGTTATAGTTCAAATCCATTGTCCATTATTTCTTGCTCGTTACTCCTTTTGGTGGTTGTAGAATATTCATTACATTAAAAATATCATCACTCTGTTTATCAATTCTTCAATATGTCACGAGGAATGCCATCATTTACTGGTTCACGCGATCCGCACACAAAGGCAATCTGATGAGTTCCACTTCGAACAATGTCCACCTGGGACTTCCAAGAGTCACACCTCTTAGGATCCAATCCCCAAAGGGATGCCCAGAACAATTTCACGGTCACGACATCTACGTACCGGCACTCAGGTCAACTCGAGGTATCTATATACATATATATATATCTATATATTGGCACTTAGGCCATCACAGGATCATTATACCTTTATTCAGTCAAGAGGGAGACGAACAATCAGTCCATTATGTATACTCCATTTATCCTTTACGGGTATCCATTGTCATTTAAGTCTATCCAATGGCATGTAAGCCTATACGATGGCATATAAGCCAATTTGTTTCTAGATATAATATCCAATGGGTACTTACAAGAGTAGCCTTTAATATAGCCCTACTCTTGGGTCAACACCACCTGGCAATCCACACAGGGTATTGCTCCAGGGGAAGTCCTGTCCCCACTACCAGGAGACCACATACATATGTATATATAATATATCACATTATACTATATTCCCCGCATTTCATATCAGTTATTAGATTATTTCACAAGCACAATACCATTAGTAGTATATATATACACCACTGGATCATAATTTTTTATATAATTCTCATTACTATTTTACGTAAGATTATACAATTCAACCATTCTATCCATTTTTTCAATGGCAAGTCTGCCAATTAGAATCGACATTCATTAACTACAATGATGCCTTCCCTGTATATTTATCTTATGCCCTCCATGGCGATTCTCTAAACTTCTTCCTTATACATATAATACATAATTAATTCATCTCACCTATGTTTAATCAATACCACCCCCTTATGGATTTAAATTTCATATTCCAATATATCTCAAATTAACACATTACTGACATAATCATTCCAAGTGGTCAAATCCCCTAGGATTAGATATCAAAGGTTTAATTCATTTCTAAAAATCTCAGTTTATTCAAGTGTACGCCCTCAAATCAGGGACTTCTAACTTTCTAATTTAATATCAAGGTATTCAAGCTTACATCTAAACATACCTGTTCATATTTTTCAATAATTCATCAGGTTCCAAGTCACACACCGTATTGAAGTCAAATCACTAAGTTCACCTATGATAACACTGTACATAAAAGGGTCAGACAAAACATCCAAGTTTGTTTTTCTTAAGTCCACAAATATTCATATTTTACTCACAGCCGTCTCTGTCGTGGAGCAGTCAACACTGCAACCACAACATCAGGCTAAGGACTTGCATTAGGTGCTACAGGGTTGCCACGCAGGCTTCTTATGATGACCACACATATAACACAAAGGAATGGGTTGATCAGACCCACACTAAGGAATCACATATGCAATAATCAATAAGAGTCTACATACAACTATACAACACTTAAGACAATCATACAACAATCATAGTTCCCTAGTAAACTGCTTTGATACCATAAAATGTAACAGCCCGTTGTACACCGATATTGTTAACATTGATTATGATATTAAGCGCAGTTACAATCACAATAATTCATTTATAAAATGCGAGTAAACATTTTCCTTTTCATTATGCGAGCATTTAAAACAATAATAAAGCGTAATGAATAAAAGTCGTGACCATAACTGAAAACTAAATACAGAATAATAATATTAATTGCATAACTATCATATAATACTTCTCTCAAGTCACTAAGGGGTTCTCATAAATCCACTTAGCATAAATCTCATTTTTACGGTTTTTACCTATCCGAATATGGTTCAGTATTTTAGATACTGCAGAAAATCAGTGTGTCGCGAACCTCTCATCTTTTAGTATGTTATTCTAGAATTAATTATATTTACAACAAGATATCACACGCTCCATAAAGTTCTCGTTTGCTCTGGTTATCACCGTTTGAAGTTAGACAAGCAAAGCTGCCAACCAACCTCAAACAGGACACCAAATAGCCCTCACTCTTTCAATTATTTCGGAAAAAATACTTCATCGATTGCTCTCAGATATTTATACAGTAAACTATACACCTCAAGTTTCAATTTGATATATTATGGACGTAATTTGACCAAGAATTGCAGCAGAAATAATTTTCCCAAAAATTGCACCCGACAGCCCCATGTGCAGGGCACTTCGGAATAGTCCTCATTCTTCTGCCTCTACAGGTCTTCCTAGAACTCCAATGGCTACCAAATGTTGACACAATATATTTGACATCCCAAGCTTTGAAATTATGTATGGCACGTCCCTATTGGACATCTGTGGAGGGAGATATGCTTTCCCAAAGTTCACCCAAAATCTGCCATTTCTAGAAAATTTTACGGCATCTCCTTTGTTTATTCAACCTATCCTACTTTATAAAAAGTGTGTTATGTATCATCAAGGGTACCTAATATTCAAGGGTGGCACTCAAGGACTAGCAATGTCTTGGTGCTCTTACAAATCATCACAATTTATATCAATTTACTTAGTTTACCTCTCATTAATTGCATTATCAAAACTTAAACCATTTCAATCACTTTGATCCATTTACATGCATTCTTTAGACGTAAAACATAAATCATATCCTAGAATAGGCCTATTGACCTTTCATCATATAGCATGCTTCAATATTACATAAGATCGGAATATTACAATTTACTATTCTCCACTTGAAGCATAATACAACACTTTATCCAAATACAATAAAATGAATCTCAAATTACATCATTATGCATATATCACTAGACTTAGGCAAAAAGATGGGATGAACAAATATGACAACATTCATAAATCTAAATCCATATGCAATGTTCATGCCCTAAGTCTAGCCTATGCCAAAATGCTCTCAAAATGCAAAAAATGCACTGATCTCCAATGCTCATCCTATGGCTCTCTTGCCCACTGCTCCTGCGCCACTTCCACTACCTGAAATAAAGTCCTCAAAACAGGGTGAGATATACGAACATATCTCAGTAACCTAGAGGTTCTGAAGATTACTCCTCCCAATGGTTCACTCAGATGTACATCAATAATATATCACAACAACCAAAAAGGGATAAAGCAAGGGGTTTAGTGAAGTAGGGATGTGTAGGGAGTAAAAATACGATGAAGCTAGAATGGTCGATGCCAAAGCCACGCAACATCCAGCCTATTGGCCTTGGCATATAGCCTACAGGTTCTCATCCAAGGAAGTGTTCCCAGAACATCAACCAAGGTACCCTCCATCCATATACACCCGAGACATTCCTAGAGTGCTCCTCAACGGATGACACCCCATGACCCCAGGTCAACTGGAACTCCCTCACGAAGACCTATCTAGTAGAAGTCTGTGACGCCCGAAGGTAACAGTCTACTGGCCAGAGACACGATACATCCTATGTACCACTATACATATATAAATGCATGAGCATGTTATAACACATTACCAACATACACCTCCAACCACAACCCCCAAGGGGCATGGTGGAGCACAGACGGGGACTAACCCTAGTACCAAGGGATTACCTGATGGAAGCTCCCTCTCTAGGTATCTCCAAAGCCAAACACAACCGAGCTTGGTCCAATAAGAAATGCCTACACATAGGTCATTCCCATATCAATTATAATCACATAACCACATCAACTTGGTTACTCAAGCATTCATCAATTTTTACATAATTACTCACCACAATCCTTGTGGTCAAGGACCAAAGGCAACCCACTGATATGCCTTCAGCATATATATGAATCTAAGCCAAAAAGAGTCAGAATCTTGATCAATCCTGGATAAAAAGGGCTGTAATTACTGTTAATTTGATAAATCTCAATCATAGATCATGCAACTGGTTTCCTTCTGATTTTGTAGGAAAACAAGACAAAAAGAAGCCCAATGTGGAAGTACAAAACTGAAGCCCCACGCTGATAGTGTGGGTGTGGCGCTGACAGCGCTAGAAGAACTTTTCATCCAGAGACATCCAGGCTGTTAGCGTGGAATTCGCGCTAGTAGCGCCAGCCAATCTTGCCACTCACGCTGACAGCGTGGGAACCACGCTAGTAGCGCGAACTTCCAGAACTGTGAACAAAACTCTCACGCTATCAGCGTGGGATTCACGCTAGTAGCGTGGGAGGTGCGGAAAAATCAACAATTTATCTTATTCAGAATCAGAGAAAGATTTGACCCATGTATATGATGAAGATTCGATCAAGATTTCTAAGCAAGGCACATAGTCTATAAATAGAGACTCAAACCCCCAGAGACAATAATCTTTGGCTGGAGAGAATTATGAGGATCAGAGAATTGAGAGAATTCTTGGAGACTCGCACTGGAGATCAAAATTCCACCGGAGTTGAAGACTGAAGACCATTGAGTTTTTATTCTTCTTCTTCTTTTCTGCTTAGTTTATGAACAATTTTTATTCTTTGAATTTGTTTAAGTCAGAGATGAATATGTCTGGCTAATTTATTTTTATAGTTGGGATCATGGACTCGATGTGAATTCTTTATATTTTCTATATTATTTTTATAATTTAATTAGTTAGTTTGTTTTATTCTACCTGTGTTAATTTTTTCATATCTTGATTAGAATTGGCCATTCTAATTATAAGGCTTTGAGGATTAGGACTCACAATAGACATATTGTGATTTTAGTCTGGACAAGGGTAGAATAACAATTTGTGTATGATCTAGACATAGGCTTACATAGATTGCAGACTTTTAATTTATTTGCTTAATGCTTGATCCAAGAGGGATTACTAAGACATTAGAATTCTAATTGGGTTAAAGGGTTGAAATCACTAAGACATTAGGGTTCAACTATTTTATAGGAAAATAATGAATTGTCTGAGAAAACAAATTAGTTAATTATAAAATACTATATAGGAATATAAGGGAGGATCGGAAGAGAATTGCATCCTGGCTACAGTCTTTGTACAATTTTTCACCAATATTTTCTTAACGTTCTTGATACTCTTGCATGCGTTCAAATTTAATTGTTCTTGAATTTTCTGTTTTAAATTTAATTGTTTTTAAATTCTGTTTTGAAATCCCAAAACCAATTACTTTCACAATACAAACAAATTTTCTTTTCCAACTTAAGGGGAATAGTTGAATTATTACTTGGTGCATTAATCCTCGAGGGAACGATATCTTACTTATCACTTTATTACTTGAAACAAACAGTATACTTGCTGATTTCGCAACAAGTTTTTGGCGCCGTTGCCGGGGATTAATTACGCCAATATTATTTTTAACTTTCGATCTTTAAGATTGGACTTTTGTTTTTATTTTTTATTTTATTTGTTTATTTACTTATTTATTTATTTTTAATTTATTTCGGTTTATTTATTTATTGATTTATTATTTTATTTAATAAAATTAAAAAAAAACTTTTTATTTTTTTTGTTTCTATTTTTACTAATTTGATTTCTCTCTTTTATGCGAGGTAAAGTTAACCGTGAAACCTTACAGTTTGATTCAGAAATCAAAAAGACTGCAAAGAAGAATCGAAAACTAACCAAGCTAAGGAAACAAGAGGAATCCTCGAGTTCAGAGCCAAAAGCAGAACCCGAGATGGCAGCACCTAATCCACCACCGGAGGAAGAATTGATGGAGTCAATTCTGGCTCTATTGTTCACAAGGCCAAATTCTAGTATCGTCAGACCACCAATTGATGCTAACAATTTAGATATCAATCCAACACTGATCTCCTTGATGGAGAAAAATCCATTTGGTGGAGAAGATTATGAAGACCCCCATCATTTCATTGACAGATTTATAAGAATCTGTGACACAACCAAGCATCACGGGGTGTCAGATGATGCAATTAGACTCCGACTGTTCCATTTTGCTGTAACAGGGAGAACTCTCAGATGGTTGGATAGACAAGCCCCCAACAGCATCAGAACATGGGATGAACTGGCGGCCAAGTTCTTCGCTGAGCAATTTTCCATGGAGAAATACAACAAGTTGGTTAATGAAATTACCAACTTCATTCAACAGCCAGGAGAAAATTTGTGTGCAGCTTGGACCAGATTCCAAGAACTGATCAGGAAGTGCCCCCAGTATGACCTGCCGGACGGAAAGAAAGTCAGAGTCTTATACAATGGGATGACACCAGAGTCTAGAATGATTGTCAATGGTGCAACTGGTGGAACCATAGGGAAGAAGACAACTGCTCAAACCTTAGAGCTGATCGACAACATGGCAAGGAATGAGAACGCATCAATGGCAGTTCAACCAGTTCAACCAAGACAGGGAATTCTGCAATTGGGAAACAATGATGTATCGTTAGCTGAACAAAAGATCTTATCTCAACAGATAGCCAGTTTGAATGCTAAGTTGGACAAGATGCAACTTTCTTCAGCTCAAGTTAATTCAGTTAACTGTGAGTATTGCAAAGGAGAGCACGAGACCAACGAATGCCCAACACTGGTAGGATCAGATGCATTACAGGTTAATGGAATTGGTATGATCCAAGACCACAGCAGAACTTCCAAAGGAACCAGAATAATCCTCAAGGAAACAATTTCCAAAGGAGAGTTTAAGGCAGCGGCTTGGATTACAAATCTAACAATTACTCGCAACCTCCACCAATCTCGCAGAGCCATACTTCTGAATTAGAAAAGACATTAATGCAATTGACCAAGACTACTACTGACTATATACAAAGCACTGATGCCTTCAGAAGTGATACAATCGCATTCATGCAAGAGACCAGATCCGCTTTCAGGAATCAAGAAGCATCTATAAGGAATATGGAAACTCAAATTGGGCAGTTGTCAAGACAAATAGTTGAGAGAAGTCAAGGAACATTCCCCAGTGACACCATAATCAACCCAAGGGAGCACTGTAATGTCATCATTACTAAAAGCGAGGATCTAGAAAAAGATAAAGTTGAAGCTTCTACAGGAAAGAATGAGCAAAGTCTAGAAGGCAAGAAAAAAGCAAAAGAACAACCTCCAGTAGTTCAAAAGAAGCAATGGGATTTCTCACGTTTTGAGAAACCTCCATATCCCATGAGAAGCAAGCAACAGGAACAAAGGAAGCAATTATCTAACTTTTTAGATATTTTTAAGAAATTGTAAATTAACATTCCTTTTGCAGAAGCTCTGGAGAAAAAGCCTTCGTATGCCAAGTTCCTGAAGGAGACAATATCAAAGAAACGGAAGCTCACAGAGGATGAACCTGTTACACTAACAGAGGAGTGTAGTGCAATCATACAAAAGAACTTGCCTCCAAAGTTGAAGGATTCGTGGAGCTTCAGTATTCCATGCACCATCGGCAAGATGACTATAGAGAAAGTCTTATGCGATCTTGGTGCCAGCATAAATTTGATGCCCCTCACCCTTATGAAAAAGCTGGGAATTAATCAAGTAAAGCCAACGAGGATGAAGGTTCAACTGGCTGACCGCTCAACAAAGCAAGCATATGGTATTGTGGAAGATGTGCTCGTCAAGGTAAATAAATTTCTAATTCCTGTTGATTTTGTTATTCTTAACATTGATGAAGATGCCAGTGTGCCTATGATCTTTGGGGGCCATTCTTAGCAACCTCAGGAGCGCTAATCGATGTACCTAAGGGTGAGTTGATAATGCGCGTGGATGGAGAGCAAGCAACATTCAAGGTACTTACAAATGAAGCTCTATTGCCTACATCTCAACCTAATGATCAAGTTAACTACATTGCGGAGAAAAAGGTTGAGGAAGGAAACAAGAAGGAAGTCCATCAGCGGCATGAAGAAAGCAAGCCAAAGGTTAAGATGGAAAAGCCCAAAAGCTAGGAAAAACTTGTGAAAACTAAGTTTAAGGTTCTTGAGAAACCTCCTCCTCACCCACATGCATATGATCATGGACGGACACAATACTGGACCAAGAAGATTGGGTCTTCAATGGTAGCATTCTTCCAACCACCATAATCACAAGGGGCACGTCAGGCTCGAGACGTTAAGCAAGCGCTATAAGGGAGGCAACCCTAAGGGAGGCAACCTAATAGTAAAATTTTCTTATTTAATTATTTTATTTGCTTAGGTTAGTTTATTTTTAACAAGTCAAGTAAGTGGTGAATTAGTGACCATATGAAAAAGTTTAAATCTGGGAATTGGCGCTACCAGCGCCAACATGGCGCTCGTAGCGCCAGCCAAAGAAAAAGAGACAGAAGCTCCGCGCTCACAACGTGGAGTTGGCGCTATCAGCGCCAGAAATTACGAATAACCCGCGCTAACAGCGCGATATCAGCGCTTCCAACGCCATTATTTCCAAAAATTCCAGAAGGTTCGCGCTAACAGCGCGAACTCCACGCTGTCAGTGCCAGTGTTCTCACCATATAGCTTGACTTTAGTGTTTTCTTTTTGCTGTTTTTAGATTATGATTTGATTATATCTCCTTTTACATGCTGAGTTATGATTATTCTGTTTGATGTTTAACAAGTGTGTGTATTCCACCTGCGCAGAAGTAGCTTCACTCGACTAGTTTAGTTTATTGTTGAGGACAACAAAATTCTAAATCTGGGAATTGGGCCCATACCAGATGCGATAATTGCTAACTGCGGAATTGCACAACGGAGACGTCTAACAGAAAAAAATTTCTGTAAAAGGGAGATACTTTAACCTTTCTTTTTCTTATTTTCTGCTATGTTAATTCAATTTTTTTAATTCAATTCTTTTTTTATTAAATAAATCAAAAAACCCAAAAAAAAAATAGTGAATTCTTGAACAAGCATTCCTAGATTTTGGAAAAGCTTACTCAGCAATTAAATGGATTCAATCATAAGAAGCATTTATGATATCTGTGGAGCATTAAATTTTTATATAATCTGAGAGTGATGATTGCTCGTTTGTATAACTGCTTTGTTGAATAATTTTTAAATAATGCTTGATGTGAAATTTTGAAATTAGATTCTAGCTTGAATTATATCTGTGAGGATTGAGACTAAACATTAAATATTTTTCAGAGAGGCCTCACTGTAGTAGTCTTCTAGAACCTGAACTGTTTCTCTAGCTTGCATTCATTACTGACATGATAAAGGCACGTTTATTCTTGTTAACTTGGAGCCAAACAGCCTACCTAGAAGAATTTTCCATTGTTAGCCCTTTTGAGCCTTAGACCAATTTATTCAAAAACCTGTTGAAAATTACTTAACCATTTCTTCATTGACACACCTTGAAAGAGATTGAAATGCTTATCAAAGGAAAAAGTTAAGGTACTTCTCAAAAGAAAAGTTAAGTAAGTTAAAAAAGGAAAAAGAAGAATGGTCTGCAAAATGCAGTTCAAAAGAGAAAGGAAAGAAAACATCTGCAAACAAGGAAAGAAAAGAAAAAGGTAGTGAAAAAAGGAATAAGAATCTCGAAATGATGAAAAGTGTCAGAATTAAAAGACTGAGAAGAAAATATTGCCAGAAATTTCAGTATTTCAGTCTCTTAAATATTAATCAGCCTCTATCCAAAAGATTCTTACCCCCAAGCCAGGCCCAGTTATAACCTATCAAAGACCTTTTGATCAGTTTTTGCATGACAAATGAGTTCCTCAATCTTAGGAATTTGAGAATATGATCAAGCCTATGAAATTACTACTACACTGATGGAACAAGTGTTGAAACCTTCAAATAGTAGAGTGATGAGAGTACAAATTTATCCAATGAGGAACATTCATGTTATGATTTGAATTTCTTGATTCAATTGAAAAGCATTGTTTGAAGATTTTAACAGGGAGTTATACATGCATAGCAGTCTGATCTCTTAAGATATTCATGTTCCATGTTTTTCTTCACAAAGTTAATCCTTGCTTCTAATTTTAATCTATTACATTTCTTAGGACAACAACGTTCAAATCTGGAAATTGTTTGATATGGCTCCATCATATATATGAATCTAAGCCAAAAAGAGAAAGAATCTTGATCAATCCTGGATAAAAAGGGTTCTAATTACTGTTAATTTGATAAATCTCAATCAGAGATCATGCAACTGATTTCCTTCTGATTTTGTAGGAAAACAGGACAAAAAGAAGCCCAATGTGGAAGTTCAAAACTGAAGCCCCACGCTGATAGCGTGGGTGAGGCGCTGACAGCGCTAGAAGAACTTTTCATCCAGAGATATCCACGCTGTTAGCGTGGAATTCGTGCTAGTAGCGCCAGCCAATCTTGGCACTCACGCTGACAGCGTGGGAACCACGCTAGTAGCGTGAACTTCCAGAACTGTGAATTCCCCAACAAGCTTCGTTGAATTGTGCAAAAGATTACGCAGTAATAAAATAGATTCAATCATAAGAAGCATTTGTGATATCTGTGGAGCATCAATTTACTGCTATAATCTGAGAGTGATGATTGCTCGTTTGTATAACTGCTTTGATGAATAATTTTTAGATAATGCTTGATATGAAATTTTGAAATTAGATTCTAGCTTGAATTTTATCTGTGCGGATTGAGCCTAAACATAATTATTTTTTTTCAGAAAGGCTTCATTGTAGTAGTTTTCTAGAACTTGAGTTGTTTCTCTAGCTTGCATGCATTACTAACATGATAAAGGCATATTTATTCTTGTTAACTTAGAGAAAAACAGCCTACCTAGAAATAATTTTCATTGTTAATCCCTTTTGAGCCTTAGACCAATTCATTCAAAAACCTGATGAAAATTACTTAACCCTGTTTCCATTGACACACCTTGAGTGAGATTGAAATGCTGATCAAAGGAAAAATCAAGGTACTTCTCAAGGAAAAGTTAAGTAAGGAAAAAGAAAAATGGTCTGCAAAATGTAGTTCAAAAGAGAAAAGAAAGAACACATCTGCAAACAATGAAAGAAAAAGAAAAAGGTAGTGAAAAAGGGAATAAGAATCCCAAATTAATGAAAAGTGGCAGAATTAAAAACTGTGAAGAAAAGAATTGTCAAAAATCTCAATATTTCAGTCTCAAATATTAATCAGCCTCTGTCCAAAAGATTCTTACCCATAAACCAGGCCAAGTTATAGCCTATCAAAGACCTTTTGATCAGTGTATGCATGTCAAATGAGTTTCTCAATCTTAGGAATTTGAGAATATGATCAAGCCTATGGAATTACTACTACACTGATAGAATAAGTGTGAAACCTTCAAACACTAGAGTGATGAGAGTTACATATTTATCCAGAGAGGAACATTCAAGTTACGATATGGATTTCTTGATAACACTGAAAAACATTATTTAGAGTTTTTCAACAATGAAGTTATACATGCATAACAGTCTGATCTCTTAAGATATTTGTATCCTATGTTTTTCTCCCAACAGAATTCATCATTGCTTCTATCTTTGATCTAATACATTGCTGAGGACATCAACGTTCAAATCTGGGAATTATTTGATATGCCTCCAGCATGATTTTAAGCCAAAAAGAGAAAGAATATTGATCAATCTTGGATAAAAAGGGCTATAATTGTTATTAAATTGATAAGTCTCAATCAGATATCTTGTTATTGATTTTCTTCTAATTTTGTAGCAAAACAGGACAAAAAGAAGTCCAAATTGGAAGCACAAGCCTGAAGCCCCACGCTAGCGCGGCACTGGCGCAAGTAGCGCAAGAAGAACTTTTTAAGACAGAATGTCCACGCTACTAGCGTGGAACTGGCGCTATCAGCGCCAGCCAATTTTTCCAACCGCGCTATCAGCGCGGGATTCACGCTAGTAGCGCCAAGCTACTGATTCAAGAACAATACTCCCACGCTATTAGCGCGGAACTGGCGCTAGTAGGAGGTGCATGGTTATTTTTAACCTTGATTCAGACTGTATCAAAGGAGATTAGACCAGGATATACGATGAAGATTTGATCAAAATTTCTAAGCAAGGGCATAAACTCTATAAATAGAGACTTAGACCCCCAGAGGACATAATCTTTTCTTCTTCTTCTTTTCTTCTTAGTTTATGAACAATTTTTATTCTTTGAATTTGTTTAAGTCAGACATGAATATGTATGGCTAATTTATTTTTGTAGTTGGGATCATGGACCCGATGTGAATCCTTTATATTTTCTATATTGTTTTTATAGTTTAATTAGTTAGTTTATTTTATTCTACCTGTTGTTACTTTTTCCATATCCTGATTAGAATTGGCCACTCTAATTATAAGGCTTTGAGTGTAACATCCCTCGAAATTAGGAAAACTAATACTGATGATTATGCTAAGTTCGAATCTCATGGCTACTAATGGGGAATTAATATTAAGTTAGGAAATTATTGAATATTAGTAATAAGTAAGGAATTATTTTAGACATATGAAACCTTAATTAGAAAGTATAGGAGCAAATTAAATGTAACACCTAGAACGTCTAAGGATAACTAGATGACAGGAGAACTAACTATAGAATGGATAAGTACATGTAGAAGTAGAACCATTGGGTTAGATTTTTGAACCTCAATTTCATGGCTTGGCCGAAGGCCCAAGGCTCTTGGGGAGCAATTGGGTTCAGCCCAAAATATTTCCTATCCTCACCATACTATAAGAATCGTACGTGTCAACTTATCATTGGGATGAAATCCCCACATGGCAACACACTTAAGCCACCTTGTATCTTTCTTCTATGTGCGCAGAGGATGTAGACTTGTGACCAGAAAATGCTGACTAAAGCTAATTGTTATGACACAACACTTCTCTCTCTTGTCACCTTTCTTTTCTACGCATAGGGTACACCAAAAAAGCAACTTAGTTGCTTGTTGGACTATCCAAATAAGCTCAGCCTTACTACATGCAGCAAATTGTTGAAGGTGGCCAGCATTGCATGTAGTTTCATTGGACAAAAATGCCACACCATCTTACACCCCTTGTGCGCTCCAAGGGAGGAATACCTTAAGATTATTTTTCTGATCCTGTGATGGTTTTAAATCAGTCTTATATGCCTCATTTCTTTATCTTCAAGCGCTGAATGACCAGGACCTTAGACCCAAGAATCTCTTTGTTAAGTGTGAACCTAGTTCCACCACTTCATCCTCTCCTTTTCCTTTTATACAAATCAGAACCCTAGTGACTAGTAGCATCCAAGGAAAAATCATGACCTTCCTTTGTTTCCTCATGACCGAGAGAAGATTTGAGATACTCTAAAGAAAGAACAAAAATTTTATGCTACCCTCACTCCCTTCACTTTGAGACCGTGGACTGTTGAGAATAAGTAGCAACAAGGAATCCATTTACTCACTGTTCAGCCGAGCTGTTTCAGCCTAGGAAGGTATAGTGAACGTTCCTTCTCCTCGATGTTCCCTACCTTGATCGTTTGATGAAAACTTCCCCTTGCATGTAGGTTCCAACTCCATCACATTTTTCCCCTTTCCCTGTGCGCGCAGTCAACAGCTTTAAAGGGCTGAACTTGTTGTTGTATAAGAACTTGGGAAGTCAAGGTGCTACTCCTTACCCAGTTCGGTTTCTTTGTGTGCTTGCAAGAGAGGTAATGCCCAAAAAAACTTCTTTTCCTTTCTCTGCTCAGTCGTGAAGCATGATTAGGAATTTGTTCTTATTATTTTTAGTCTTGTTATTTTCCCATCTTGAGTACCTTGGACCCCAGCTCTAAAAGCGTGAAGAAAATAAATTGGAAATAAGTATTCATGATGTTTGGTCTTGGTAAAATAAATTCTGACTTGGTAAATTTCATTGTGAACTAAGTCTTAACTAAAAACTATAATACAGAATGGGTCTAGGTCCTCCTTCACGCCCTTTAGTCTTGTTGAGCTATAAATTTGAATGAATTGTCATAAACTCTATATGTTAAAACCGATTCTGTGTTAGTAAGCCTTATAATAAATTAGTTTCTTGAGAAAATGTTGCTGTATGCTATTTTTCCTCTCACTGTTTCACGATGAAATGGACTAGACAGCATGTATATTTCTTCTCTTGAGAGAACGTTATTGTATCTTAGTTTTCTGCTCACTGTTTTGTTACAAAACTGCCACTGTTTGCTGAAGAATAGTCCTTATACTCTCTGGTTGCTGGACAATAATTTTAGACAGCTTATTATACATATTGTTAGCGCTCCAGTAGGAGATATGAGAGGAAAGATTTAATGGAAATATTTAAGGTCTAAGAATGCAAAAAAAAACCGAACCATATGGTGTAAATGCTAGGTTTTGTCTCGGATTATTGAAAGATAAGGCTACTGTATGTTATTAAAATTAAAGTTTGAAAATTTCCATACATGACGCATGAGAAACTGAGGCTGTCTAGTGGATAAAATTATAAGGAGTCTCACTGCTTAACGATAAAAGAAGGCTAAATTTGAAGTCAGAAATTTTGTAGGAAAAATTAACTATATGGCCGAACATCATAGGAGACTTTAAGCTTGGAACGTTGATGAATAAATTGAATGAACACTGATCTATTATACTGCATATTAGGTGCGAAAAATACCTGAGGCGTTGGACTGTTTCATTGTGAATCGGTAAAGTAAATTTCGATGTACGAGGTATGTGTAGGCGGTATTACCTTCTGTGACTATTGGCTAGTGTATGGAATTGTGATGTGTTGCTCACATTTGTTCTATGTATGTTATGATGATGATGAGCCAATGGTAAGAATATGAAAAAGGATATACATGCATTTTACATCATAATACATTTTTCTGTTGGGTGCGATTGCATAACATGGCATGTATACTTGATTCATGACATCTTATATATATATATATATTTGTATTGAGGACATGTGACTGAGCATGCATCATATAGGCATGCCTGGTACCAGGAGAGGGGACACTTGGCTTCAGTCCGCATAGGTTCCACAGTGGGATTCACCTTCATGGGAGCCATTAGGAATACCCACTGTGATGCTACGCGCACGACGGTGCTATGAGCGTAAAGGAAAAAGGGCGTTATATACGCGTTATGATATATGATGAAAAGGATTAAATGTTTGAAGTGACTATTTATGATTTTGTGCCTAGTTAATATTGTTGCATTATGGTTTTGTTGCCACACTACTGGGATTTTCTCTCACCCCTTTGGGGCTGCTATTTTTACAAAATGGCAGGAGGACGTAAAAGCTTTTGAGGACTTGGATATTTGCTGTTGGCTTCTACTGTTTGGGCATGCTGCTATTGATGTGATATTTTATGGATGACTGTATGAAATTGAGAAGCTTTTATTACTGTGAACTATGATTTTATTATTGCATTACGATTTTATGACCAGCAATTATTTTGGAAATAGATGTTGAAACGTTTGCGAAAAGGATTTTGACATGTTATCTAAATGCTGAGTTTTGAAAAGTCTTTGTGAGCACTTTGTAAGTTGTCGTACTGGGGCTACGGACCTCCGATTTTCTTATAATTTATATGCACGCGTAGCCCCAGGTGTCTAGTTTCACTATATATAAACCTTGCAAAGAAATTCTGAAAGATCGATTTATTATGAGTTTTACCAGCCAGGACATTTGTGATATTTCCACTACTTTCTCTCTTATTTTGCGAGTTATGTTTCGAGGGGCAAACGAACTCCAAATCACTATTATTTTATATGAACGTGAAGCCCCGGATGTCTAGTTTCTATATTACAAAGAATATGTTTTTGAATCGTTGAAGTGAATTTTATACGAATTTTTAAAGACAGCAAGGTCTACCAGAAAAGTTATATTTTTAGTAGTTGAGAAATTTTGAAAGTATACTCTGATTTTTGTGACGAACCCGATTTCAAAAATAAAATTATTTTAATTGGCATTGTAAAAGTGATTTTCAGTCTCTAAAATATGATTAAAGAACTCTAATCCGCTTAGCAAACAACTCTCTTGGATGCATACAAGGGAGGGTGTTACAGTAGCAGATCACATTACATAAAAAATAACAGCATAATCAGAGTGTGGGGTATGTGTGCAATGACAACCAAAGAGTGCGTGGTGTGTGCATAGTGACAATTGTAAGAACCCGCACCGTTAAATTAGGAATTTAAGTAATTAAGTATGAATTTGTGAAATAATTATTTTAAGGGCTTAATAATGTTGAAAGTCGCTTTTCCGACGAAAAGTGCAGATACCGGTTCTGCTTCACGGTATAAAAGCGTACCGATGAAGTATCCCAGAAAATTATAAAAAGTATGTATATATTACTAGAATAATATCTAGGACTAGTATAACAAGTTTAGAGTAAAAATAATGAGAACTGGTGTCAAGACTGATACCGGCTACGTAAAAGCGTGTACACCGGCAAGAGGCTGCGAAAAATAAAATAAAAATATAATAAATCCTAGAAAAATGGCTTGGTTAAGAATCTCAAGTTTGAGATTAAAATAATAAGCGTAGCTATTAATGCTAATACAGTGGGATTAAACTTAATCCGCCTATAAATACTAAGTGCACATATTTCTAGGTTAGAAATCGCATACTACGTGCCTCCATTTCTCCGAAGTTTTGGAGCAGCCATTTGAAGGTAAAAATGTCCTTGAAGGCCGTAGCATGTGAGAGGGAAAAACAAAATTTTTCATATGCGGAATTACACATGCAATCAAGAATCACGCTTTATGGCATGTGATGTTACCTTTGTTTGTGAGTTCAAAACTCCAAGACGATCAGTGTTAGGTTTGAAGGGTTCAAACCCTCTAACGTTGATCACACACCACCCACGTCAAGATGCAAGAGAGCTTTCTTGAAAGCCACCAATTGACCACCACAGAGAGGCTTGCTATGCGCTCAATAGGTGAAGAAGGAGGCTAGGTATATGTGTTTAGAAGAGTGAAGTCTCCAGCATGAAAACTTCACAAGAGTGGAAATGGTATATAGAAGAATTGGCTAGGTTCTTTTGAAAAACCTTAAGGAGTAACTCACCAACTAGGCGCACAAGAGAGGGAGAGAATTAATGTATCAAATCAGAATTTTTACTTTACTTATAATGAAAGTGGCGCACGAGTGAGTGAGACAAAGGTGGAGTTGTTGCAATTTAAAAATCCCAACAACCTCCCCTTTGAATCCTCATAAGACTAGGTCTTTATCTAGTCAAAATTCTGAACCAATGGTCATCATATAATGTGCTCTCTTGCCTTTTTCCTCTCAATAGCTCTCTTTAAGTTCTTAACAGAATCTCCAAGAACACTCAAGAGTACAATCCCAAACTCAAGAATTCGTAATGACAAATTGGAAATATGTCAAAGAAGGCAAAACAAAGAAAACCAAAACAAATTGAAGGAATTATTCAAGGAAGACACTTTGGACCTGATTTGAGAGTAGTAGTGTGTAACAAGTAGCTGTATAGCATATATATATATATATATATATATATTTTTTCAACTCTTTTTTTTTTTTTTTTTTAAAACCTGATGCTTCAATAAAATGGAATTTTTAATTTTGGAATGAAAAATTCAGATTGCAGTAATGCTAAACTGAATTTGATTGAATTCTCCACAAAACAAGCTATTATTTAACACACTAACAGCATACTACTCAAGGAACAAGGATTGAAAGGATAAAAAATCAAGAACAATGATGAACATAGGACGAACCCTAAGAACACAAGTGCAGAAATTATGAACACAACAAGAAATTGAAACAAACAGAATATCAAAGGAACAAATTAGGAACCAACAACAAAGGCTAAAACAGAATTGCACAATTCAAAATTGAAAACACAAATACTAGGGATTAGGGTTACCAAATGTGTGATCAGAATTGATGGAAACAATGGAGAAAAATCAAACCCAATTCCAATCCTAAAACTGAGCTCTGATACCACATGATATGATCCCCAATAGGAATGGAGGAATGGATCTACTAGGAATGGAAATTCTAACCCCAAATTCATCCACCAACACGACCTGTTAAGAACAGAGCGTATCTCACGCTACAGACCTCGGATTTGGGTGATTCCAAAACGAGGTGAAAGATGGCTTCTTGAATCACGATTTTGGCACAAGAATCACCGGAAAAGGATAAGGAATTCGAGAGATATGAATCCAAGATAATATAGAACGAAATTGGAGTTTAAGGATTATAGGTAGGCGCCACAATTCGAAAGAATTGATAAGCCCAAGAACGCCACAAGGATTGATGCCCTTGATAAGTTCAGAGATTCTCAAAAGAACCCAAGAGAACTAGTCTCACCAAAATAGGTTAACTTGATATTCCAAATCTGTCTTCAAAAGCCATGGTGTTCCCTTATATAGTGGGCAACAACCATATTGAGTTTAACCTAAAAGTACTTACACATAAAAGAAGATAGACAACCCAATAATCCAGCCCAATAAGCCTTATTACAAAAAGTTTAACTAAATATAAGAAAATAAAAAATTAAGTGAAGAATTTGGGCCAAGTAAAATAAAGCCTTCATGCATATCCATTGAGGCTTATTCTTCAAGGTCTTCAATTTTAATTAAGTGTATCATTTTGGGCTCTTCTTCCTTTAGACTTGGGCTTGTCTCAAGTAAAGTGGTCACCAAGAGATTTAGAGCCTCTTTAGCCTTTTTAGCTTTTGCTCTTGTCATTGGGCCTCCAAGACCTTGTATGTCCTCCAAGTTTATTGTCTTGGTCATGCCACCTCCTATGTCCTCATCATCTTAGGTGGGCTTCCAAACTTCATCGTGGGCTAACAACCATTATTAGGCCCAATACCTTTAATGCTATATCATCATGACATTAAGGTGTTAGTGTATGACCCATTAGGTCCAACATAGCCACTGACATAAATGAGCTCGGGCCCAACAAGCCCACAACCCATTAAATGACAACACAGAGCACTATCAATGCTTTGTTGCCCCAGAGCTAGTTAGATTAATGACTTGATCATCCTATTACACATATTTGGTTGCCGTATGTATTTCTTTTCGTCTCGGTTACCTTCCCATAAAACCTAGGGTAAGGAAGCGTATCAACCCTTGCGGTTTAGGGTAAGCTTTATTCAAAATAGGGAATCTTCAATTTACTGACTCTAAAGGCAGATCATCTTATGATCTCTTTTACTATGCATAGATTCCCGAGTCCCTGTAAATGTCATCCCGATTTCTCCGGTTTACAGATAACCTAATCTTTCACAGAGATTTGACGAATTCCTTCAGCTTATCACCCTAGCCCTGTGCTCTTTCAGAACAAGCCCAACAGTATACCTATGAGTCTCCATGTTTCAGGCAGACAAGGTATACAGTCAAAGCATGCCTTCTAGAACACAGTCTAGGTAATAACTTCTGGTCTAAGGAAAGACATACCCAAATATAAAGAGACTACTCTAATGATACTCTTTCTCTGAGATTTTCTCATAGAGTCTCTTTTGTGGGTCTGTTCAGTGCGAGCTATACCCTTATAGATCCACCCACGACTTTAGCTAAGACATCTCCATATCTGTAGCTCGTGAGGTCTTTACCTTGCATCCGAATACAAGTAGATAAGTCGTGCTAGTCTTACCGGAGATCACTGATCCCCATTCTCAGTGTCTCTAGACTAGAAACATAAAATTAGGAATAAATATCCAGTATCCTTGAATCCTCATGATCGTGATCTCATCACAGATACTCAAGAGATACCTATTTTATTCCAAGGGGTTTATCCAGTTACTCATATAAAATATTAACAGTAATATTGAGACAAAATATGAAACAGGATAAATAGTGCTTTTATTTATTTGCGACAATACAAAGGTCCACATATGTCCTAATCTAATTAAAAGATTGTCTCTAGGACATCCATATACTAACACCATTGCCACCCTTCTTCCCTTCCTCTTGTGAGCCAAAGGGGCCACCTTTCTTCTTGTTCTCTTCACCAAAACCTCTTGTGTGAGTGAGAGCTAGCATTGAGAGTAAGTAGGAGATTTCATTTCTGAGTTGTAGGTTCAGTTTGGGTGAGCTTGAGGTGCTGAGTTTCTGAGATTGGTTGGGGAAGCCATTGTCTTGCCATTTATGGCTTCAAGAAACCATTTTTAATTGTAAAGGACCAAGCTTGTGTGCCAAATTCGTGGCTTTGCAAATTCAGAATCTTGGAGCTGTGTTGGAGGCTCCAAATCTGTTTCTTTTTCTGAGTTGTTAAGCTTTGAGGTAAACCATGATCACCACCTTTGATTATTCATGCTTTTAGCTTGATTAAGCCATTAAGAAAGGAAACTTTGATTATATGAGTTAAAGGTTGATGAACTATGTTTAAAAGACATAAATGAACATCTGTTTGGGGAGTTATTGGACTCCAAGTCATGGAAGAATCATTAAAATGGGAATTATGCAGAGAATGCACGAATTTTTGAATTCTGTCTGTTAAGTATTCGAATACTTTTCGTGGAGTATTCGAATACTCATCAGCAGGTAGTCGAATACTGTTGAAGGAGTATTGGATACTTTTCTGGGAAGAAAAGTATTCTGATAGCTTAGTGTAGTATTCGAATACTGTAGTGAAAGTATTCGGATACCATGTGGTATTCGAATACCTTAGTGAAAGTATTCAGATACTTTCTAGAGACATGGAGTATTCGAATACTCATCGAGGAGTATTCGAATACCTCATGCAGAATTAGCCTAAAATCACTTAAAATTAGTTGGAAAGCCTTAAACACTTAGTAAAACGTAGGGCTATGAATAATAATGATTATTTCTATTATAAACAGACTGTGAGGGTGCGGTTTGGTGACCTTGGGCTAGTGTGGACTCTTGATTGGATTGTAGCTTGAGAGGTAAGCTTTTGGTCCTCAGATTAATCTGTTGCTTGTTCCACCGACCTCCACGGGAGGGTGGTATATATGCATGTATGCTTTATTGAGAAATGATATATGCATTGATATATGCCTGAGATATGTTGAAATAACTGTTGATGTAATGTATAGATGTGATGTTGAGTACTTACACGATCAGGCTGCGTCCCTGTTGTGTAAGGCATAAGGCTGCGACCATTATGTTTAGATAGGTCGCAGACGTGCATAAACCCTATCATGTTCCCTGGCTAGTCGAACCGCATTTGCATACATCACATGATTAATGAGTTGTAGTACTTGGCTCGTTGAGCAAGAAATATGTTGTCATGATTTAAATGCCTTAACATGAACATGCATTGTAATCATTGTTTTCGAACTTATATTTATACTTGTAAGTGAGCTTGGGGCGGAAGAGTCCTGGAGGATCCCTTGTCTTACTGAGATTTCTTTTAGAGATCTCACCCCACGTTGGGGCACATTTTCAGGTTCAGGTACCTTGGGGGTTGATACCTCGGGCGATAGGAGGCCGGAGCTTAGTTGACTGATGCATGCGTAGTTATGCTGATATACTTGGATGCTGATTATGTTTTATTGTCATTATACTGTTATTTGAGCTAAGACTTTGTTGGGCCTTTTTGCCTTATTTGGTGAGCATGGGGGTTGTCCATGCCACATTGATTATGTTTTGTTTATTTAAACTCGTGTTGTATAATGAATCAGGATTTTGTCCGGACTGCGTGTTGTAGTTCTGTGACTAGATACACATATATTATATGAGGTTATTCAGTTAGTTTTTATTGCAATTTATATATAGGCAATGTTTTGAAAAAGGATTAAGTAATCAACTTGGTTAATAATAATGACATCATAATTGAAAAGAAAAAGTTAGCTTCCGCATTTAATTGAGTTGCGCTTAATACAGTAATATGATAACAAACCGGGTATACACGAGGTGTTACAACAACAAAATAGTAAGAGAGTAGATTACCAAAAAAAAGTAAGAGAGTAAGAAATGTGTACCCGGTAGGCTTAACCCCCTATTTATTGATGAGTTACTTGTAGGTGTGGAATCCCAATAGAAATGAGATGGCTGGGAGGGATGAAATAAGTTATTAGATATTAGGTATAAGGGTAGTTTAGTATTTCAATGATATTCTAGATCTTTCTCTTTTCTGTTATGTTCTTCTATATAAGAGCTCACATATAGTACAGTCCATCTAGCATCCTCCTCTCTCCCATAGATTTTTTTTTGCATTTTCCAAATCTAGATCCGTGTATCTTTTCTTTTCTCTTTCTATATTGGGTTTCTCTCTTAACTCTGTGAGTTTGTGAACATCAAAACAATGGTGGATCTTCAAACCATTTGCTGTATTTTTTTTCCTTTCAGATCTGTTTCATCTGATTTTTATTTTTTGCATTTTTCGTTTTCCATCATCCCTGTTCTCAGGTCGTTTCAGATATCATCCATCTCCTTTTTTTCTTTCTTTCATGTCTACGTTTTTTTAGATCGTTTCAGAGTTGTTCCAGATCGGTTCACATTTTTGATTTTTTTTTATCTCCTCCGGTAGTGTTTCACTTCTTCATCGTGTCTCCTTCTCCGGTCATCATTTCCGGCCGCATTTTTTTTTCCGGTCACAGTCTCCTTCTCTGACCGTCTCTGCCTTTCCAGATCGTCGAAGTTGAAGTTTTTTGATCTTTGTTTTCTTCTTCTCCGGCCACTCCTCGGTCGTGTTTATTTTCTGATATTTTTTCTGATCTGTTCCAGAACTGTCTATTTGTTTTCTTTCTCTTCTCATTTTGCAGGTTTGTGAAGATTCATGGAGCTCATGGATGTTTTTGCAACACTGCTATTATTTTTGGTTTTTGATTTTTTTTTATGTATTGTTGTTGGCTTGTATTCTGGCCAGTTTAACCATGTCATTTGCCGATGTCCATTCTGGCACCATGTCATTTGCCGATGTCCACACCGACAGTATTGATTTTGCTGAGCTCCTTGCAGCACACTAAAGATTTTGGTTCCTTATTCAGGATTTTTATTTATTTTTTTATTTTTTTTATTTTGCTATTATGTTTTCTTGATTTTTCTTGTTCAAGATGGAAGTTCTCTTTGTTCACTCTCCATCTTGAGGGGAAGTATTAGATATTAGGTATAAGGGTAGTTTAGTATTTCAATGATATTCTAGATCTTTCTCTTTTCTATTATGCTATTCTATATAAGAGCTCACATATTGTACAAATTAATGATCCAATCAATGAAATTAATATTTTTCCTTTTCTCTCTTTTACCTTCTAATAGGATGAAATAAGTGGCTTATCATTTATTCTCTATTGATAGGATGATAAGTTTATCCTTATCTCTTTAGTTGATCATTAGCTGTCAGGTTGTAAGGATATGGGCCCATAGGATATGGGTATTTTAATAAAATTCATTATACAAGATGAAAGTAAAATTTTCGAAATAACTTAGCTAGTTAGAGATTTTTTCTATAAGAAAAGTTTGAGTGTGTAACCTTTTCAAGGAAGAACTTTGTATTCTATCCTTCTAAAGGTCAAGAAATCATGCAATCCATTAACGTTCACTGGGGAATAACTCTTGTAATGCTATAATTCATACAATGAAAGTTTTTGCTGGACCAGGTTTGATGTGAACCTCACCGAGAGCGACGAGACCCATCATGAATAACGAACCCGAGGACCGTTTCTAGAATTATGTTTTGATGGTGAGACCACAATATGTTACTTATAAATAGGTAAGAACCTTGGTATAGTCAAAGACTCCACAAACGGTGGTGGAAATCTGTTTGATAAGTCGAATTGTTGAACCTCACAGAGTGATTCCGATAAGTTCTCTAGTTATTTAAAAACCAAAGAGAAAACTCTCAAATTTGTGAATAAAATTCTAGATTTATTCTCATTGATCGTTTGCCTATAAATAGGCCAATTACAACCCAAAATAAAAACCAAATCTTAATAGAAACTGCATCAAAAATAAATCTACTACTAAGACAAGGAAATATCCTAACAAGATTCAAATCCTATTAAAAGCCATAAAACGTAGGATATCTATCTCCTAAAAATTATGAAAGTTTTTAAAGGTATAGATAAGGATTGCCGATTACAAACTAATCAACATTAAACTCCTAAGGAAATAATTAAAATTAAGTAAATCTAATATTTAACGAGAGATTATAATAGGATATTTGGCAACCAAGGAAATTCAAAACACATCCCAAATCTTATCTTCTAAAATATGCCAAATATTTTGAAGCCGAAATTCTCGAGAACATGGGTCAAGGTTAAGATGCCATAAGTTTGATTTAAACCAAATTTCTTGAATCATCCAATTGAATGCATCCTTGAATTATTTTTCTTCATCTTTCATAATATCACTGAATCAGACTTGGACTACACCCTTTAACACTGTTCCCAAATTCACTTCATCCCCTCCTCTTGAAATGTATTTCTCCTCAAATCCTCAAGATCTAGACTTGTAAAAGATCACCTACAGGTTTGAAACTTATCCTTGGTGGTAAACCATTTGGAATTTGCTAGATTATGGCTTCATAAAACTTTGAATCTTCTATCTATCCCTCTCTCAATTTGCTCATCCTCACCTTTTTCTTCTTTATCTTTCGCACTTGTTATATTTTTCTCTCTTTTTTTATCTCAACATTCTCAGCCTCTTTTTGTAATCTCATATGATCTTTAGAGACTTGCTCTGACATCATAGGATTTGGAGTGGTTGTCTTTTGATCAAACAAGAATAAATATTTTTCAAATAGGGACTCAATATTCTTCTTCCATTCATGATTTACTTCGGGATTGCTTCTACCTTGAAATAATGGAATCTTCCTCGCTTGAACACTTCCCCTCCTATGAACATAAGGAGCGTTTTGTTGTTTTGCCACACGTTTATTTTTGGGCATATCTAATCGATCATGGACCTTCTTGAATTCTTTCTTCAACATAGTATTTGTATCTCTCATCAAGGCTTTCATATATAGCTTTAGATCACCTTCTTGCGCCATATCATCTCCACTAATGTCAGACATTTGTTTTCTACAAAATAAAGAGAGAGAGAGAGACAAGACACAAAAAAAACCTCACCACACTCCCCTCACGTGTTTCACTCAAAAAATGATTCACTCAATTGCACTTGTGTTTTTCACACAATTTATTTGACTTTTTGCATCTATCATTCTCATTATTGCCTTCTTCCACACATTTTTTTTTCTTTTTGTCTAATGAATAGAAAAACAAGAAGATAGAAAATCTTATTTTTTTTCATTTTTCAATTATTTTGCTTCTATTTTCTTTTCTATTTTTGAATAATTTTTATTTTTTCAAATTTGACACTTTTTTGTTTTTGTTTTTACTAATCAATAGAAAACAAGAAGATAGGTGCTGGGTGTGTGAACCTGTTGGTAGCTTAGAATATTCTTGTGAAGGACGTTCCCTGTAACACCCTCCCTTGTGTGCACCCAAGAGAGTTTGTTTGCTAAGCGGAATTAGAGTTTTTGATGTTGCTAATTAAAACCTATAATTTAAATCAAGAAATCAAGTTCCTTACAAAAAATCAGAGTGTTCTTTCAAATTTCTTAAGTTGCTAAAAATATTATTTTCCAGGCAGACGTTGCTGTCTTGTAAAATTCGTATAAAATCAAGTTCAACGTTTCAAAAAAATATTCCATATAATCTGGGGCTTCGCGTGCATATAAAATAATAGTAAATTGGAGGTCGTTTGCCCCTTGAAACAGAACTCGCAAGGTGCTCGCAAGGCTGGTTGAAGTTCAGCACTTAATAAAACGTCAGAAATAATTTTCGCAAAACGTTTCTAGAAATTGTTTCCAAAACACTTGCTGATCAAAAGGTCTTAAAAAAATAGTAAAATCATAGTTTCCACAGTCATCCAAGTTTCTCAAAATATCCCAAATGGTACAGTCATCCATCAAATAAACAGCAACAGCAAAGTCCAAACAGCAGTACATAATAGCAAATATCCATATAATCAAGTCTTCATATGCTCTTCCGTCCTCCTAAAATTTTGTAAAAATAGCAGCCCCATAGGGGTGAGAAAAATCCCAATAGTGTAGCAGAAAATCCAATATTGCAACAATATTAATTTAAATCCAGAATTTCAAACATTATCACATCATCAAGTAAGTTCCGAACAGATACTAAAACATAATCAGAGTGCGTATACAACGCCAGTAGTTTGTACGTTTATAGCCTGCAGTGCACGTACAAACTGACAGTACAATGGATATTCCATATTTGGCTCCCATCAAAGGTGAATTCCAACTGTGACCTATGCAGACTGAAGCCAAGTGTCCCTGTCCCTGGTACCTGAGGGATGCATATATGATGCGTGCTCTAACATATGCTTAGTTTCATCAATTATTTCTGTTCCAAGACTGTATGTAAATGAATGCATGGGATGCTATGTTTTGCTTCACAAACACATGATAAAATGCAAGAACATGATGTTCATGCTCATCATCATTCATCATCATCATAAGTCATAGTTCACTTAGACTATGACACCATACCTCCGAATAGCATGTGTATACAAAACAGAATTTTCCTCAAGTCATCTTCAATTCAAATTTCACATGCTTTCAAACAGAATGTTGTTACGAAAACATGAGAGCAACAAATCAAAAATTCCATGATCTAAATTAATAGTCACAATAGGTTTAACCACCTAACACGTACCTCACGTGCCACAAATAAATTACCAGACATCAGCAAAACAGTCCACGTTTTTAATGTTTATGCACAACTAAGTACAGTACAACAAGTCAGAATCACATGCTAATTTTCTATACGTTTACAAGACACTTTTCTTCCTTTTATTTCCCTAAACTCTTAATTCCCATTCTGTTTTGCCAAGTTTCCTTCCTAATAGTATTCTGACTTCAAAGAAATTTTTCCGATATTTAATAGAAAAAAAAACCAGCGTTTTGCATCCCAACAAAATCGGTCTTTTAGCATATACAGGGCTCATGTCATTTATTCAGAAATTTAACTCTACAAGGCCATGTTTGCGTGAAAAAGAGCCTAACAACATGTTGTCTATATATTTTATTTCATGCGAGGTTTGAAGTACAAAGGGGGGTCCAACCCGAAACAGTCCTATACGATGCTAGAAAGCCATAACCAAGTTCACCATTAAATTTTCTTTTCATGTTTTCAGTCAAGGGTTCCGGTGATTTAATAGGGCAGAAACGAAATGGAGAGATTGAAGAAACTAATTTCCTAGGCATGCTTGCAAATCTCACAGAGAAAAGGAAGAGAGGGTTTCATATTCGAGTTTACCTTTTACATGCACACTAAGAACCACGAAAAGGACAAGAGACAGCACCACCACCTTCTATGCTCCACAAAACAGCAAGCCTAGCCTTCCTAGACGGTGACTAGCGCGCACAAGGGAAATGGAGGATTAACTTGAGTCGAAGCCTACGTGCAAGGTGAGAATTCCATCAAACAATCACGGTAGAGGCGACCAAGAAGAGGGGCAGTTACTATACCTCCTTGTGTGAGTAACCTCGGATGAGCAGTGAACAAGAAGGAGCAGTTGAGTTATTTACGTTCCTTACTCATGGAGTTCACGGATTCTTGCTAGGATGAGGGGATAGTGTGTAGTTCTTCTTGAGGTTTATCACTCTAATGGACTCACGGTCTTAAACAGTGTGAGGATAGGATATAAAGTGGTTCTCCTTGGTATAACATCTCACACAGCCCACAGCCTAAGTGAAGGGAGGAGGTGCTTAGAACCTTGCTTATTTCTCTATGGTGCTCACGACTTGTGGAGGCAAAGGGGGGAATTGTTCTCTTGTTAGTTGCCTACGGCCTTGAGGAGTGGGAGGAGAGGAATGGTGCTGCATTTTTATTTGGAAGGTAAGGATCATAATTCTCATTGTATCTTCCTCCTATGTGCGCACAAGGTGAAGAGATAATGTGAGTGTGTGTGTTTCTTTTGACCAATACAAAAACATGCAAGAAAGTGCTCTCCACCCATTGGTTGCATGGATGACCAAGAGCTGAATAAGGTTGGATAGTACAGCAAGCAATCAGCTTGCTTCTCACACCCTATGCGCATGTGATAACAAGAGTGGTGAGTGAGGCTGACTTGTTTTCTTTTAAGGGGCTCCATCAGAATTTCTTTTCTCTAGGGTGCGCATGGTTGAGTGGATGAGGGGGGTGAGGTTTGGAACCAATTGAGGAACATGCAATCTAATTTCTTATTACCTAGTTGGCGTCCATGCAAGGGGAGTGTAGAGGTCTTGTTTGACACAAGGTATGCAGGCAATGGCTGAATTGGATGGTGAACATTAGAACATGGGATCAGATTTGTATTCTACCCCTAGCACATGGGCTGACGCACAAAAAGAGGGAGGGTTTTATGGCTGCTTCAGTTTGGATACTCAAGGCAATGAATCAGAATGCTTCTTCCCATCCATGCGCATAGAAAAAGAGAGATTAAAGTGGCTGGTCCTATTTGTTTAACCAATAGAAACACGTGCATGCTGACCTCCTTATTCTCACTCAAGGCTGACTAGGGGTTGTCTCAATCTACAAGTAATTGGCTTGCTTTTGGTCAACTCATGCGCATGATTAGACGAGGGAAAGAGGGGTGTGTGTAGCTTGTTACCCAATAAGAATTAACATTCAGATTTCTTTCCTAGATAGGCTAATGGGTGAGTGTATGCAAGGACTTATTTAGGGCTGAGACAAGCTCCCCACTTAAGGGTTTGGGCCGTGGCTCATGTCAGGAGTTAGTCTAAAAAAATATTTAAGTCCAATGGTGTTACTACTTAGGTACTAGCCCACAAGATTATAAGTTCTCATATATTTTAACTACTTTTAATCTTTTTGTATGTTTTTTATTAATTTATTTCTACATCTTCCAACTAGTGGTTCACATGCCTAAAAATAAATTCTCTCCCGTCATTGTAATTCAATTAATTCCCTAACTCAATATTAATTTCATACTAATGGCCATATAATCCGAAATCAAAGCATGTATTGCACATAACTCGAATTTAACATAAATATCCATATTCCACATAGCAACATATATATTTTTCCTAATTACGTGGGATGTTACAACCACTGTACATCGAGATGTCGTGTTTCAATGGGATGACCGTGAGTTCTCGGTAGATCTGATAGGATTGCCGATGGCCAACTTGGAGGTTATTCTGGGCATGGATTGGTTGTCCAGGAACTGTGCTTTGATTGACTGTTGTGCCAAGCGTGTGGTGATGTCTCCGTGTGATTCCACAGCTAGTTCCTCACCGTACATTTCTTTGCTGCAGGCTGGGAAAGCCTTGAGAGCTGGGGCATATGGCTATGTCATGTTGGGAGGTTTGGTGAGTGGGACACAAGAGGATATCATTGGCATTCCTGTGGTGAGGGAATTCCTCGGAGTGTTTCCGAAGGAGATTCCTGAGTTTCCGCCACAGAGGGAGATAGAGTTCTCCATTGACTTGTTGCCTGGTGTGGGACCAATTTCTTTAGCTCCTTATCGGATGTCGCCACCGGAGTTGGCAGAGCTGAAGAAGCATATTGAGGATCTTTCGGCGAAAGATTTCATTCAATCGAGTGTGTCTCCTTGGGGAGCACCGGTCATCTTCGTGAAGAAGAATGACGAGACAATGCGATTGTGCACCGACTATAGGCAGTTGAACAAGGTGACGATCAAGAACAAGTATCCCCTTCCTCGGATTGATGATCTGTTGGATCAGCTTAGGGGTGCTTGCGTGTATTCGAAGATTGATCTTCGGTCCGGATACCATCAGATCCGTGTGAAGCCGGAGGATGTCCACAAGACCGCGTTTCGTTCAAGATACGATCATTTTGAGTATTTGGTGATTCCTTTTGGACTCACAAATGCGTCGACCGTGTTCATGGATTACATGAACAGGATTTTCCAGTCGTATCTGGATCAGTTTGTGATTGTCTTTATTGATGATATTCTGATTTACTCCAAGACTGAGGATTGTTCTGCAAGTGCTGAAGGAGAAAAAGCTTTATGCTAAGCCTTCTAAGTGTGAGTTTTGGCTCAAATCAGTCAAGTTTCTGTGGCATGTGATTTCAGAGATGGAGTTGCAGTGGATCCCAACAAGATTGAGGCCGTGCTGGATTGGGAGAGGCCCAAGACAGTTACGGAAGTGAGGAGCTTCTTAGGTTTGGCAGGTTACTATCGGAGGTTCATCAAGGGATTCTCCACGATGGTTCTCCCTGTGACTCGTCTTACCCGAAAGGAGACTCCATTTGTATGGACTCACGAGTGTGAGGAATGCTTTCAGGAGTTGAAGGAGAGATTGACGACTTCACTTGTGTTGGTCCTTCCTGATCCTGAGGAGCAGTTTGAGCTTTACTGTGATGCTTCTGGAAAGGGGTTGGGCTGTGTTTTGATGCAGTCTGGTAGAGCTGTTGCTTTTGGTTTGAGGCAGTTGAAGCCTCATGAGGAGGACTACCCGACTCATGATTTAGAGTTGGCTGCGATTGTTTTTGCTTTCAAGATTTGGAGGCATTATCTGTTCGGTATGCAGTTTGCTGTGTTTAGTGACCACAAGAGCTTGAAGTATCTGTTCGATCAGAAGGAGCTGAACATGAGGCAGAGGAGATGGGTGGAGTTTCTGAAGGACTATGACTTTGAGTTGAAGTACCATCCTGGCAAGGCCAATGTGGTAGCTGATGCTCTGCGCCAGAAATCCGTGAGTCTATCCAGCTTGATGATGGATGACTTTGACCTCATAGAGAAGTTTCGAGATCTGAAGGTGACTTCCTTGTTTGGGGGTGCACTTCTCGAGATGGAGACTATGAGAGTCAGGAATGAGCTTATGGACAAGATCCAAGAGGCGCAAGTGTAGAGAGAGTGCCTTGATTACGTGAAGAACCAAGACGGTGTGTCTTGGAATGAGGGTGGACTTCTGTTGTTTCAGAAGCGTGTTGTGATTCCTCGAGGTCCTGTGACCGAAGAGGTTATGGCAGAGGCCCATAAGGGATAGTTTACTGTTCACCCTGGTGCTACAAAGATGTATCAAGACCTGAAGCGTAATTTCTGGTGGCCAGGAATGAAGAAGGACATAGCTGTGTATGTGTCCAAGTGTTTGATTTTCCAGAAGGTGAAGATAGAACACCAAAAGCCGTCTGGTAAACTTCAACATCTTGAGATTCCGGAATGGAAATGGGTGAGCATTTCCATGGACTTCGTTGTGGGTTTGCCAAAGACTCAGGTTGGCTGCGACTCTATTTGGGTCATTGTGGACAGACTGACGAAGTCTGCCCATTTTCTTCCAGTGAAGGTGAGCTTCACTACAGAGCAGTTGGCCAAACTGTATGTTCGCGAGATTGTGAGGCTTCACGGGGTGCCCGAGAGTATCATTAGTGATAGGGACCCGAAGTTCACATCTCGGTTCTGGGAGGCGCTGCAGGAGGCTTTTGGTACGCAGTTAAGATTGAGTACCGCCTATCACCCTCAGACTGATGGACAGACTGAGAGGACCATCCAGACCTTGGAGGACATGTTGCGGGCTTGCACGTTGGAGCAGGGCTGGGCATGGGATAGGTACTTTCCGTTGGTAGAATTTTTGTACAACAACAGCTTTCATGCTAGCCTGGGCATGGCGCCCTACGAAGGACTGTATGATAGGAGGTGTCAGACTCCTACCTGTTGGTTTGAGGTTGGAGACAAGGAGCTTTTTGGCTTGGACTTTGTCCAAGATACCACCCAGCAGATCTTGATGATTAGAGAAAAGTTGAAGCAGGCGCAGAATCTCCTGAAGAGCTACTATAATGTCAAGCATCGCCCACTAGAATTCAGTGAGGGTGAGCACCTGTTTGTGAGACTTTCACCTGTCACCGGGGTTGGACGGGCACTCAGAGTGAGGAAGCTGAGCCCACGGTTTATCGGGCCATACCAGATCCTTGGTAGAGTAGGACCTGTTGCCTACCGGCTTGCCTTACCTCCAAACCTAGCCAACATCCTCGACGTGTTTCACGTGTCTCAGCTTCGCAAGTAAGTGGCGGATCCTTCCCACGTGGTGCAACCAGATGATGTGGAGGTTCAGGAGAACTTGAAAACTCCCGTCGGACCACTGAAGATTCTCGATCGTGGCGAGAAGCAGCTGAGGAGCAAGATCATTCCAATGGTCAAAGTGCAGTGGACTGGAAGAACACCTGAGGAGTGTACTTGGGAGCGTGAGGACGAGCTTCTCCGGCAGTACCCCGAGTTTCGAGACAGGTATGTTTTTGATTTTGAGGACAAAATCCTAAAAAGGTGGGGCGAATGTAAGAACCTGCACCGTTAATTAAGGAAATTAATTAATTAAGTATGAGAAATTAGGAAATGATTCCATAATTGACCCTAATATTTATTATGAGGCTTAAATAAATATAGTAAGTGGTTTAGAATGCCGAAAGTCGTTTTTCTGACGAAAAGTGCAGATACCGGTTCTGCTAGTCGGTATAAATGCGTACCGATAAAGTATCCCGGAAAATTATAATAAGTGTATGAATATTACTAGAATAATATATAGGACTTGTAAAACGAGTTTCACGTTAAAATAATGAGAACTGGTTCTAGAACTGATACTGGCTAAGGAAAGCGCATACCAGAAAGGTGCTCCAAAAAAATAATATAAAAATATGGCAAATCTTAGAAAAATGAGTATGTTCAAAATCTAAAGTTTGAGATTAAAATACTAAGCGTAGCTATAATTGCTAATACTGTGTGTTTAAAACTTAAGTGCCTATATATATGCATCTTGCACCAAACCCTAGGCCTTGTGTGATGTGCCTACGTGAGTTTGCTGATTTCTCTTTAGCCTTGTGCCTCCCATTGCCACCTTCATCTCCCTTCCCTCTTAAACACTTGGGTGTGTGTGGGGTAACCTTGGTGGTGAGTTGTGAAGCATTTCTGAGGATATGCTTGCTGTTGGTTGGGAGTGTTAGGGGCTGTTTAGTCTGAGTTTGTGTGAGTGGGGCTTGTTCTTGGCTTCTTGATCTTCAAGAAGCCATCTTTTGGCATAAAGGGTCAAGCTTGAATTGTATTTTCATAGCCTTGTGAAGTCAAAACTTGGGTGCTGTGTTGGAGGCTTCCTTTCTGTTTCATTTTCGAAGTTCTGGTGCCTTGGAGGTATTCATGATCATCCTTTGTGTATTTTGAGGCCTAAATCTTGTTTAATCAATTAATAAGTGAAACTTTGACCTTTTGAGTAAAGGAGTTTGTTTCTGAGTTCATAACTTGGTAATGAACAACTGTTTAGGGAGTCATTGGACTCCCAATCGCTTTTGGATCCTTAAATTTGGCATTATGCAAAAGTTAGCTCGAATTTCTGCATTCTGATGAAGAAGTATTTGAATACTTTTCGAGTGGTATTCGGATACTTGTTCACTAGTAGTCGAATACTCCTTGCTGGAGTATTGGAATACTTTTATGGGAAGAAAAGTATTCGGATACCTTTGAAGAAGTATTCGAATACTGGAAAGTATTCGAATACAGTGAGGTTTGATATTCGGATACTGAGGTATTCGGATACTAGGGGGAGAAGTATTCAGATACATGAAAGTATGCCAATACTTTATTGAAAGTAATCGAATACTTTCTGGAGAGCTAGAGTATTCGAATACTACTCGTGGAGTATTCGAATACTTCCTGCAGAAACAGCATGTAATGAGTTAAAATGAGTAAGAAAGAGCTAATCAATTAATGTAATCTGAGCTTTGATTATTGATGATTAATTATGGTATGGGCAGATTGTGATTGTGCTGTTTGTGGGCCTTGAGCTTGTGTGGGCTCTTGGCATTGGATAGTTAGCTTGCAAGGTAAGCTTTTGTGTCCTCGGTTTAGCCATGTTGTGGTTGCACCATGTCCCATGGGGGTATGGTTATATGCATGTTGTGTTACATGCTTTTGATGTTTTGGAAATGCTATTGAGCTGTTATATGCTAGTGCCTTTATGATATGCATGTGGTGTTTCACCTATACGGTAAGCCTGAGTATGTAGTACATACAATATGGTGAGGTTGTGGGTGAGGTGCAAGCGGTGTTCCTTGTATTATCTGTAGGTAATAGACGTATTCCTGCATTTCTCTGGCCAGTAGAATATTTACAACACACATGGCATGAATATCTGTTGCACTGCATTGAGTTTTGGAACTTATATTGAATTACTGCTTTTGGAACTTATATTGCACATGTAAGTGAGCTTGGGGTGGAAGATCCTTGAGGACCCCTTGCCTTACTGAGATTTCTGTTTAGAGATCTCACCCCACGTTTGGGGCACCATTTCAGGATTAGGTAATGTTGGGGTTGAGACCTCAGGCGGCAGGAGGTCGGAGCTGAGTTAGATAATGCTGATTTATATGCTGACATGTTGGATGCTGGATATGCTTGTTGCTATTATGCTTTTAGCTTCATTTATGGTTATGGATTATCTGGTTGAGACGCTATTGTTATGATGTTGATTTGGTGAGCATGGGGATTGTCCATGCCACATAGACTTGATTATGTCTTGTTTGATTTGGAGTTGTAATCATGTATCAGGATATTGTCCGGAATACGTGTTGTAGATCCGTGACATTAGATACTCACTTTATATATTTATATATTGAGGTATTTCAGTTGGATGTGTATTTGCAATTTACATACAGACGATGTTTTTAAGAAATTGATTAAGTAATCAACTTGGCTAAGTATAATGATGTCATAATTGACAAGAAAAAGATATTTGATAAACCCCTAGTTCATCAGGTTTTTCAGCATGAATTAGTATCAATTTGTGTGATTAATTGGATGAAAAAGAGGTTAATGTCATGGAATTCCCTCAAGTACAAGTTTTGAAAGCTTTGTTGAAAAATTACACTATCTTGTAGGGAAATGAAGGTTAAGGAGCAGCAGAAAGAAAGAAAGAAGATTCTGGAGAAAGGGAGAATGCCTAAGTGTTGAGCGCTAAAACGTCCACACAGAACGTTTTAGCCCGCTGCTGCAAACGAAGGACAAAAGTTGCCGGTGCTGAGCGCTAAAATGTTCACACGGAACGTTTTAGCGCGCTGCTGCAATCTGAGGACAAAAGTTGCTGGTCTTGGGCGCTAAAACTTCCTGATCAAACGTTTTAGCGCCCTGTTATTGGAAAAAGACTCTGGTCTCGAACGCTAAAACGTCCAAACCAAGTGTTTTAGCACTGTAGTCAGTTGGAAGTAGTTGAGCATTCACCAGACATGGACGCTAAAACGTTCAACAGTTCACGTTTTAGCGCCCAAGTTAATTAAAAGCAGTTGGGCATCCGTCAAACATGGACGCTAAAACGCCCATTCATGAATGTTTTTGTGCCCATGTTAGTTTCCAGTTATAATTTGTAACACTATAAAAGGTAAGGGCCTTCACATTTGTCATATCTCTGGTTCTATCTCTCTCTCCCATATCAGATCCTCTGATCTGACTTCTCTCTCTTACTTTCCAAATTCTTTAGGACTTAGTTCTTGTATTAGTTAGTTTCCTATGTAATTGCACTTGAAGATTGAAGACTTACTATCATGACAATGGAGTTTGATCTTTCTTCTTCCTTTGTTTATATTTCAATTATGTCTGAGTAGAGTTCTTTGTAGTCTGATTCAATGGAACTCAAGTTTGAATTTATGAATGGTTAATTAGATGTCTTGTTTATTTATTATGTGATTTGTATGAAGTTGTCTTGATTAATTCTTCATGTTAAGGAGTAGTGTAGAACAAACATGTTTACATTGTTTCTATATTTGACAACTTCATCATCAGTGTTCTAGTAGTCAAGACATTGATGCTAGGATTTCTGATGTGATCTGAAGACCTTAGTAATTAATGCATGTATTAAGAAAGGAATCACCAAGACATTGGGGTTTCTAATTAATGTGTCTATCAAGGTAGAAAGACATTACATCTTGATAATAAGAAAAAGGTTGATCAACATTACATAGTAGATATTCATCATGGAAATTGGTTCATCCATAAATTCATTCTTGAGGGAAATTGACATCTGACTACTTGTTTTAAATTATTTTCACACTTTATTTGTTTATCAATTCTTTAATTTTATTCAAATTTAATTTCTGGTGACAAGAAATAAATGCAATTCATAATCTTTTGGTTGATTCAACTTAACAATATTTGGTTAGTCAGTGCTTGACACAATTCCTCGTGGGAACGATCTTTACTCATCATTTTATTACTTGTTTGACTAGTACACTTGCTAATCCGACAACAAGTTTTTGGCGCCGTTGCCGGGGAATTTGTTTTTCAACATTGATAGACACTGTTAGTTATTAAGATTGAATCTATTATTTTCAGTATTTTATATTTTTGTTGTATGAATTTTTGTTCCATTTTAATTCTGGTGTGCAAGGTACTTTTGATTCAACTTCTTTGTTGTTTGACCCAGAGTTAGAAAGGACAATTAGAAGGAACATGAGGGCAGCCAGAAGAAGGCAATTACTGGAAAGGGAGGAACCAAGTGGTGAACCAAGTACTACAGTACAGGAAGAGAATATGGCAGAAAACCATGTGCAACCACCACAGAGGACACTAGGAGATTACATGATTCCTGCTGTCATTCCACCCATTGGAAGTGTGGTTCGACCTACAGTAGAGCCCAATAATTTTGAATTGAAGCCTGCACTGGTACAGTTGGTGCAGAAAGAACAGTTTGCTGGAACAAGTGCAGAGGATCCATACCTGCACATTGAAAATTTCTTGCTGTTAAGTGACACTGTGAAGATTAATGGAGTGTCCAGAGATGCCATTCTTTTGAGGCTTTTTACTCATTCACTGAAGGATGATGCCAAGAGATGGCTACAGTCACTACCACAAGGAAGTATTACAACTTGGGATGACTTGCAGACCAAGTTTTTGGCCAGATTCTTTTCAGCATCCAAGAGGGCAAAGTTGAAGGATGAGATTACAGGGTTCAAGCAGAAAAAATTAGAGTCTATCTATGAGGCTTGGGAGAGGTTCAAGACACTCTTGAGGAAATGCCCACAACACGGGATAAAAGTGTGGAATCAAGCAGCAATCTTCCTCCAGGGGTTGACAACCACTACTAGGACATTGGTGAATGCCACAGCTGGTGGTTCATTGACAACCAAGACTCCTCAGGAAGCCCTGGACATCTTTGAGTCCTTAGCATCTCAGGAGTTTGACAATGCTCCAGTGAATGACAGAAGAATGGGAATTATTAAATTGGATGGCATGATGCTTTATTAGCCAAGAATGACCAGATGCAACAAGTGCAGAAACAACAACAACAACAAATTGATTCTCTCACTAAGCAGCTTTCTTCTCAGAAGGTTGCTTCTGTGGACACTAATTCTGTGTGTGCCAGTTGTGAGAAAAGCCATGGTACAGATGATTGTGATTGTGGGAGACCTGCTGAACAAGCAGAAGTTAATGGGGTGTGGTATGACCATAACAACTAGAGGAATTACAACAACCAGGGGCAAAATGTGTATGTGCCAACATGGAAGAACAAGAATTAACACCCAGGGTTCAATTATAGTTCCAACCATCAGTTGAATCCTCCACTACATCCTCCTCCAACACACTCATCACAGCCAAGTGATACTACTGCATGGGAGAAAGCTTTTGCTCAGTTATCAAAGACTACTCAAGATTACATCCAGGGGTCAAATTCTTTCAGGGAAGAGACTTCTGCTTTCGTGCAGGAGACTAAGACAGCATTCAGAAACCAGGAAGTATCCATCCAGAATTTGGAGACACAGATTGGTCAGTTGTCTAGGCAGATAGCTGAGAGGCCACAGGGAAAGTTCCCTGGTGATACTATGGTGAATCCAAAGGAACACTGCAAGTCCATCATTACAAGAAGTGGACTTGTGCTCCAACCGGTGAACAAGAAAGTGGATGAGAAGAAAGTGGGAGAAAAGAAAAGTGAGGAGGAAGTTGTTGTTGAAGATGTTGTAGTTGAAAATGATAAAGAAGAGGAAGTTGAGGAAAAGAAGAAGGAAGAAGAGGTAGTGGTTGAAAAGAGTTCTTCACCCAAGAAGTTAATGAAGTGGGAGAAGAAGAAGATGGCTGACAAGCAGGACCAGCCAATTAACCTATCTCCTTATGCTAAAGTGTCTTATCCTCAACGGTTGAAGCAGGAAATCCAGAAGCATCACTATGCAAGGTTTCTGGATATTTTTAAGAAGTTGCAGATTAACATTCCATTTGCTGAGGCCCTGGAGAACATGCTTCACTATGCCAAATTTATGAAGGATCTTCTGTCTAAGAAGAGGAAATTGAAGGATAGTGAGATAGTGGCTTTGACAGAAGAGTGTAGTTCCCTGATCCAAAAGAAGCTTCCACCAAAATTGAAAGATCCTGGAAGTTTCAGCATCCCTATTGCCATTGGAGATGTGGAAGTAGGGAAGGCACTTTGTGATTTGGGGGCCAGCATAAATCTGATGCCTTTGACTGTATGTAGAGCCTTGGGAATCAACACCCTGAAGGATACTAATCTTATATTGCACCTTGCTGATAGATCCATCAAAAGACCAAAAGGTGTGGTTGAAGATGTTCTGGTCAAGATGGACAAGTTTATTTTTCCAGTGGATTTTGTTATTCTAGATATGGAAGAAGAAGATACTGAAAGCCCTCTCCTGCTAGGGAAGCCATTTTTAGCAACTGCTATATCCCTGATTGATGTTGAACAGGGGAAGCTGATGCTAAGAGTGAATGAAGAGACAGTTACAATTGATGTATTTGAAGCCATTAACATCCTGTTGATGTGGAAGATTGTTTCAGGATTGACATTATACAGGAGGTTATGGAAGAAGTGACAGGAGAAAAGGACCTGTTATTGGAGGAAGACAAAAGTAAGGAAGAAATGAGTGGGGAATTTTATCAGTAGGAACCAGTAGTTGAAGAGTTTGAAAAGAAGGTGGATGACATTCCTAAGGGAGCACCTGAGGTGGAACTGAAAGAACTACCTTCAAATTTGAAGTATGTATTCCTTGGGGATGATGAAACCTACCCAGCTATTATCAATGCGTTTTTGTCTGAAGGGGAGGAAGTGAAGTTGGTTGAGGTACTCAAGAAGAACAAGGCAGCCATGGGCTGGTCATTTTCAGATCTTAAGGGTATCAACCCTTCCTTTTGCACTCACAAGATCTTAATGGAGGAAGAAGTCAAACCAGTGAGGCAACCACAGAGAAGACTCAATCCCACTAAGAAGGAGGTAGCGAGGAAGGAGGTGGTGAAGTTGCTTGATGCTGGGATGATTTACCCTATTTCAGACAGTGCTTAGGTGAGTCCAGTTCAAACAGTACCCAAGAAATGAGGAATGACTGTTGTAAAAAAATAAGAACAATGAACTGATCCCTACAAGAACAGTGACTGGCTGGAGGATGTGTATTGACTACCGGAGACTCAACAAAGCAACCAGGAAGGACCATTTCCCTATTCCATTTTTGGACCAGATGCTAGAGAGATTGGCAGGACATGCTTTCTACTGCTTCTTGGATGGATACTCTGGCTATAACCAGATAGTTGTGGCTCCAGAAGATCAAAAGAAGACCGCATTCACTTGCCCCTATGTAATCTTTGCATACCGGAGGATGCCTTTTGGGCTATGCAATGCACCAGCAACTTTTCAAAGGTGCATGCTTTCCATATTGTCTGACATGGTAGAAAGATGCATTGAGATTTTCATGGATGATTTTTCTGTGTTAGGTCCTACTTTTGATGCATGTTTAGAAAACTTGGATTGTGTTTTGAAAAGATGCCAAGATTGCAATCTTGTGCTAAATTGGGAGAAATGTCACTTCATGGTGATAGAGGGGATTGTTCTGGGACACAAAGTGTCCAATATAACACCTCACAATTTTAAATTAAATATTAAAATATTAAATGAATAATTAAGTGAAGGATTAGTGAAAATCCTAAAGAATTAGGCCAAAATACAAAGAAAGGGAAAAACGGTAATTAGCCAACATGCAACCCTAGGCAGATAAAAAATTGAGTTGAAGACCTCAAATGACAAAAATAATGCCGGAAACGGACTCACGACGAAAAATCGAGTGGATAGGCAAATTTGAGAAATATTGATGAATAGTGATTTTTTCGGTGTAAAATACTGCGGTATAATTGTACTGTTAAGTGTGAAAATTTTATCAGTATTTTTAGGAAACAAAAATATGTCATGAACCAGAAAAATACGTAGATTATGGATTTGTAGTTGAAATTGATGATTGGATTAAAGTTAAATCGCGTCTTGGACCCATCCCACTCAAATTCACTTAAATCACCTCACTTTTCCTCACAACTCACGGTCTTCTATCTCTCATTCCCTTCTCCTTCACGCATGACAGCCCTCCATGGCCAAAGCTTGGAGAAAAATTCCATTTCTTGTAACTTTGTCATTTCTCCACCAAATCAAGTGATTTTTGTGTTGAAATTTATTGGAAACAACATTCCAAACACATTGGTGGTATCCTTTACCCTTGAAACCCTCTCTTTGGTGAGATATTAGCCATTTTCAGCTGCGAATTTTTGGAGAAATTTGACGTTCATGGAGTCATTTGAGCTTCCATTGCTTGGAGGAGTCTTGGGGTAACATCAAGCCTTGGTTGTGAGTATATTTCCATCCCATTTACATGGTTTGATTGTAGTTGATATTCATGAACCCTAAACCTTGATTTTTTGATGTGTGATGTTAGAGAGCTCAATTGGGAAAAGTTTGTACATGAAAGTGTCTTAGAATAATGTGTATTAACTATAGATGCAATGAAAATTTTAGGTGAAAAATGTGATTTTGTAACTTAGAATATTTTTGAAGTGTCATGACTTGGATTTTGGAAAATGTTTTAAGATGTTATTGGTGAGTTGTTAGATGATTATATGTTAATATAATGGTGTTGTAAGAGGTGTGAGATGATGAAAATTTAGTGAGAATCCTTTGGAAATTCCAAGTGTGTAATTCGGCCATAAAGGGAGCATTAGGGAGTTGAGGTTGTTTGTGTTGATTGGATGATATATCAAGTGTAGAATGATATTAAAATGGGTTGTGTGGTGATTGGAAAGTGGTAGAATCAATGGAAAATAATAAATTGTATTTAGGGACATAAAAGAATCTAGAGTGAATTATTTAGCAAAACGATGCTTGAAAGACGTAAAACGAAAAAATGGCACTTGAATTAGCCTCTTGGCAACCTAAGGATGTGTAATAAAATGAGAAAGAAAATTTAGAAAAATAAAATTGAAAATTGGCCTTGTTTGGCCGAACCTTCCATAGGGAGGGGGGGTGATTTTGACGTTTTCGTGTTTTGATGGAATTGACGTATATTAATGGCTGTACATGGTTGTGTAGGTTGTCGTACGTCGATTTGAATCCCGAACCGTGAAACGGTGGATTGCCCTTGGTCCTGGACCAAGTGGATTGAGGTAAGTGGTTGGTTCTATGCATGTATAATTGTAAATTGGCATATGTTGTATGAGTTTCTGAGTAGTTGGGAATGTCCTCTGTGTAGGCATTCTGTCGAGTATCAAGTTTGAGAAATAAGCTGCAGTGGGGCTAAGTGGAAGAACATTTTGAGGTAACCTCTTGGTACTGGGGCTTGTTCCCCTTGTGTGTTCCACCATGCCAGTTGATGGTGTTGGTAGGAAATGTATATGAGTAGTGTAGAACAGCATAAGCATGCATGTAGCATTTATGAGGGTACGTATGTACCGAGTCTTTGGCCAGTATACAGTGTTGCCTTCGGGCGTTTCGGACTTCCACTGGATAGGTCTCCGAGAGGGAGTTCCAGTTGACCTAGGGTCGTGGTGTGTGATCCGGATAGGAGCACACTAGGAAGTCTTGGGTGTATGCGGATGGAAGGGGTACCTTGGTTGGATGTTCTAGGAACACGCCTTGGATGAGACCCATAGGCTTATATGCCGAGGACGTTGCTTGGTATTGGTAGCTACCATTCCAGCTTCATCGTATTTTATATCCCGATATTCCCCAGTTTCTCTAAATCCCTTTCTATATCCCGTTTTGAAAGTGGTTGTTTTATATTACTTATATGCATCGAAGTGAACCATTGGGCGAAGTTTTCTCTAGAACCTCTGGGTTACTGAGATATATTCGTATATCTCACCCCGTCTTGGGGGCTTTATTTCAAGAGCTAGCACTGGCGTTGGAGCGGCAGGCAAGAAGCCCGTGGGATGATGAGATGGAGCATTTCATTATTTTGCATTTTGATGGCCATGTGGCCTAGGCTTGACTTAGGGAATGAACATCTCATATGTATGTAGGGTGAGTTTCATTAGCATATTTGTTCATGTCGTCTTGCCTAAGTCTAGTAGTTTGTGTCATTTAAGCTTATGTTTCGATTTGTAATTAAAGTTGTAATATTTATAAGTTGTAATTCGAAGTTGAAGTTGTAAGTTGTAATATGTAAGTTAAATGTTGTACATGTACAAGAAATGCATGATATACTATGATGGAAGGGCTTTAGGCCTATTGTAGGTTTATGATTACTTGTATGTTGGAAATATGCATGAAAAGGGACTTTGTTGATTGAAACCATTTAAGGATTTAAAGTGAGCTATATTGTGTAATAAATATAAACTGAGTTGGGTTGTAAGTTTCCCAAGGCATTGTTGGTCCTTGTGTGTGCCACCCATTGGATTATTAGGTACATTTGAGGTACTAGTGAACTTGTGCAAATTTGGGGATTTTAGGAAAAACAAAGGAAACTCTGGCGAATTTTCTGTAGAATTGGCAGATTTTAGACGAATTTCCGGAGAGCATATCCCCCTCCAAAGGGATCCGATAGGAACGTGACATATGCCATTTTAAAGCTTGAGATGTCCCCTACATGGTGTTAAAATATGAGCAAATTTTGGGTTGTAATAAGCCCTGTAGGATGTATTGAACACGGACTGTTCAGAACCCCCTTATGCAGGGGCTGTTTCTGGCAGTTTTTGGGAAATTAATTCCCGCTTCGTTTCTCAGTCAAATTAAGCGTATGATATATCAAATTGAAGTTTGAGGTGTCTAGTTTGTAGCGTAAAAATTTTAGAGCAATTGGATCAGTAAAATTTCTGCAATAATTCGTGGAGTGAGAGACATTTTGAGCTGTTTTGGGGTTGGTTGGCAGTTTTGCTTGTCCAACTTCAAACGGCGATAACCGGAGCAAACGAGCTCCGATTAAAGCGTGTGGTAGCTTTTTAGAAAGGGAACTAAGTAAGAAAAAAAGATAACTTGACAGAAAGGTCTGGTTTGGTACGGTGTGTGCGCAGAAAAATATTTAGTGAACCATGTTCCGAGAGGTAAAAACGTAAGACTGAGAAATTGGCTAAGTGGGTTTATGGGAACCCCTTAGTAACTTATAATAAGTAAAGTAAGACATAAAAATAGTTTAAATAAGTATTCCGCAATATTTTACAGTTATGATCACAGCTTTTTATCATACGCTTTTTATTGTTTTAAATGCTCGCGTAATAATCGGAAAAAGTTTATTCGCATTTTTATAAATGAACTGCTGTGATTGTAACTGCGCTTAATATCATAATTAATGTTAAAAATACGGGTGTATAACGGGCTGTTACATCCAACAGAGGGATTGAAGTAGATAAGGCCAAGATCTCTTTAATTGTGAAATTACCCCCTCCCATAAATGTTAAAGGTGTGAGGGGTTTTCTAGGACATGCTGCATTTTACCGTCGTTTTATTAAAGACTTTTCAAAAATTGAAAAACCATTGTGAAAGCTGTTAGGGAAAGATCAAGAATTTATGTTTACTGATGACTGCATGCATGCATTCAATGTGTTAAAAGACAAGTTGATCACTGCACCTATAATCATGGCATCTGATTTTTCATTACCTTTTGAGCTTATGTGTGATGCCAGTGATTTTGCTGTGGGGGTAGTGTAAGGTCAAAGGAAGGATAAACTATTGCATGTCATTTACTATGCCAGTAAAATTCTTAATGAGGCACAAAAGAATTATGCTACTACAGAGAAAGAGTTATTGGCAATAGGGTATGCATTTGACAAATTCAGGTCATATCTGCTAGGGTCCAAGGTTATTGTTTACACTGACCATGCAGCTTTGAAGTATTTGTTAACAAAGCAGGATGCTAAGCCCAGGTTACTCCGTTGGATGTTACTTCTACAAGAATTTGAAGTAGAAATCAAAGACAAAAAGGGAGTGGAGAACTTGGTGGCTGATCATTTATCTAGGATCACATAGGCACATCTACAAGAGGGACCAGAAGTGGTGATCAAGGAGGAGTTTCCTGATGAACAAATACTGGCCATAATCATTGTTTCCCAGTTGGTGCATGATCAAGTCTTGTCTGTTAACACACTACTATGGTTTGCTGATTTTGCTAACTACAGAGCTGCTGGAGCCATGCCTAAGGATTTCACTTACCAGCAAAGGAAGAAATTTCTGCATGATGTGAGGAGATACATCTGGGATGAACCATACCTCTTCTATAGATGTTCAAATGGAGTAATCAGAAGATGCATTCCAGAAGAAGAGCAAAAGAGTGTCTTATGGCACTGTCATGGTTCAGCCTATGGTGGTCATTTTGCAGGTGAGAGAACAACAGCCAAGGTTTTGATGAGTGGCTTTTACTGGCCCACATTGTACAAGGATACCAGGAAATATGTGGAAGCATGTGACAACAGCCAAAGGACTGGGAACATCTCCAGGAGACATGAAATGCCTTTGAATAATATTCTGGAGGTGGAGATCTTTGATGTCTGGGGTATGGATTTCATGGGACCTTTTCCCTCTTCCTACTCTAACAAGTATATCCTGGTGGCAGTTGATTATGGGTTGAAGCCATAGCCACACAGACCAGTGATGCTAGAGTTGTGATAGCATTCCTGAAGAAAAACATATTTGTGAGATTTGGAGTTCCAAGAGCCATAATAAGTGATGGGAGAACCCATTTTGATAACAGGTTTGTTGAAGCTGTTCCTGCAAAGTATGGAGTAAGGCACAAAATAAGTACTCCATACCACCCACAGACTTGTGGTCAGGTTGAGATTTTCAACAGGGAACTTAAAAGAATTCTGGAAAAGACTGTTGGAAGTGCTAGGACTCAATGGTCCAAGAAACTTGATGACACTTTGTGGGCATATAGGACAGCATTCAAGACTCTTATTGGAATGTCTCCATTTCAGTTGTTGTTTGGGAAAGCATGTCATTTTCCTGTGGGGTTGGAGCATAGAGCATTATGGGCTGGCAAATTCTTGGACTTTGATTCCAAAGCTGCAGGTGAGAAAAGGCTACTGCAATTGGATGAACTAGATGAATTCCGTCTGTCTGCTTATGAGAGTGCCAGCCTATACAAGGAGAAGACTAAGCTGTGGCATGACAGGAAGATCACACCCAGGGATTTCAAGGTGGGAGATCAAGTGCTGTTATTCAACTCCAGGTTGAAATTGTTTCCAAGGAAGCTGAAGTCCAGATGGTCTGGACCATTTATAGTTAAGAGCATGAAGCCTTATGGAGCGGTAGAAATTTGTTCTTGGGACTCTGACCAGAGTTTTACTTTTAATGGTCAGAGGTTGAAACTTTATATCGGATGTGCTGTGGATAGGCAACTGATTTCAGTTGCCTTATTGGAGGTAAACTAGATCATAACCGTCAGGCTCGCGACGTTAAACATGCGCTGAGTGGGAGGCAACCCACTGTATCAGGTATGTAACATTCATGTTGATACCAATTAAAAAAAAGAAAGAAGAGAAGGGGGAATTTTTTTGAAAACTTTTAAGAAATTTTTTTTGACAAGTGCTGGGCTCTAAAACTTCCATTCTGGACGTTTTAGCGTTCTAAGAGTTGCATCACAATGAAACTCTCTGGTCAAGAGCGCTAAAACGTTCAAACTGACCGTTTTAGCGTTCCCCAATGCATCCAATTGCAAGGACTCTGGCCCAGCGCGCTAAAACGTCCTTGGTGACCGTTTTAGCGCGGTGCTGCACACAACGTGTGCACATTTCTCTGGTCCTGGGCGCTAAAATGTTTGGTTTCAACGTTTTAGCGCCATGTCACTTATTTGAAATACACGGGTTTTCCCTCACTTCTATCATACTCACCCTCTTGTCTATATTTTTTTCACTCACTCTCCCTCATATTACACCCTTGAACTCTTCCATCGTTCTTCATAACATCTCCTCACATTTCCTCATATTTCATCCAGGTATGTCTCAATATCTTCTTCCTCTCCATCATTTGTATTATTTTTGTTTTTCTTTCATATTATTTAGGGTTTCCGTAACTTGATTCATGAACTATGTTGGTAATTCAATGATTATCTTTGTAAATATATGTTCGACAGAATGCTTGACCCAGAAAAGCCAGGACGCTAAAACGCTGGTCACCCAACGTTTTAGCGCTCGGCCAGTTTCATACACATTTAAGGCCAGAACGCTAAAACGCTCAGTGTGAACATTTTAGCGCCCAGGCCCTGCTGAATACATAATTGAGGGTTCTGATTTTGGGCATCGTGGGCGTTTTTACTTGCATGATTTGGATCCAGTTCCATCACTACTTCAATTCTAAATCTGGGAATTGGATCCCATGTTCTAAAATGCTATACTGACTTAATTCTTTTGATTTTCAGGATCATGTCTACACCTCCACCTAAGAAGTCAGGAAAGAAGAGGTCCAGGGTACCTCAGGCTTCTGAGCCTACACCACCTCCACCTACATATGATGCCCATTTTTGGAAGAGTGCCGAGCACGAGGTCCGTTTCACCACCAAGACCTCTTCCAGGCCGTTTGTTATGGAGAGGAAGTTCATCCTGGAAAAGGATGAGTATCTTGAGTTCCAGTCCCAGTTGGAAAAGAGGGACTGGGTAACTTTTGGTGAGATTCTGGTGGACAGCAGCCCAGCTATAGCAAGGGAATTCCTTGCTAATATATACAATGGTGATGAGGGTGGTAAGAGGCATTTCACCAGTTGGGTGAGGGGCAAGAAAGTCAAATATGATGCCCACACTATTCAGAAGCTTCTGAACATCAGGCACTGTGATTACATTAATAACACCAGTTGTGAGTTTAGGAGGAACTGGCAGAAGGTAGAAATTCCTCTTAGGAGAAGCAGCCCAGAATTTGAGACTTGGATCAAAATGGGGGCAGCCGAGCCTGTATTGCAAACCATAGCCAAGCCCGGTGAAAAATGGGAGACGACCAAGGATAAGGTGAATCCTAAATTGCTTTGGTTGAGGCAGCTGAATGGGGAGGCTAGAGTCTGGTTCCATTTTGTAGTTTCAAATGTTATGCCCTCCTCCAACCAGGCGGAGGTAATTTTGATGAGAGCTGTCCTGATAGACACTATCATGACCAAAGGGAAAGTGGAGCTTCCCATCCTTCTTCAGGACAACATATATGATATGGCCCATTCTGATAGCAGTTCACATGCTTTGGGTCACTGTGCTCTGATCCAGCTTCTGTGCCAGAAAGCTGGTGTGGATGTTACTGATAATGGGGTGCCAGTTAAATTGCACCCTACCATTGATGCTAAGATGATCAGGGGACAGTTGAAGATTGGAGGAGAAGGACCCACAGGGCTGACACCTGGCAGGAAACCCATGGCTGAGGATAAGATCAGGGGAGCAGTGGCTGATCAACAATGACATTCGTTTGGGGCATTTACGCTGCCGTCTAAAGTTTATGCAGACGAGTCAGCACTCATTTCAGACTCACATGATTAAGATGCTGACAGATCTCTATAAGGCCCAAGGTTTAGAGATAGCTGCATTCCAGCTTGCTGTTTACCCTCATTCCGAGGAGGAGGATGCCTTTGAGGTAGCTGTCTGCACCCATTATGATGATCATGCTGATGAGGGAGAGACTGCTGATGCTGCTGCTTCTGCCCAGACTGTTGCTGATGCCACAGCTACAGATGCCACTGCTGCTGATGATCAGATTGTTGGTGATACTTCTGCCATGGATGAGGACAGGGTTTCTGATGCTGAGTACAATCCATTACCTGCTGCTGATCCAGGATCATATCTTTTTTTTTCTGATGATGAGGAGTCAGAGACTGACTAGACTCCTACTGTTTTACATTTTCTGTTTATATGGTTTTATTTTGGATTACATTGTTTACATTTTGTTATTTTGGTTATTTTGTACATTGGTTAAGTACATTGAGATTCACTGTTTTGCTTGATACACATTTTCATAGTACTGATGCTATTGAATTATATATGAATGTGTTTCAGTGATCCACTGCTGTTTTAGATTTAAATTAGTTGCTGGGGACAACAACGTTTAAATCTGAAAATTGAGGTTTGATTGAATGGCATGCGAACTTCATGGAGATGTCACACGAGTGGATGAGCCAAAACAGGGAAACATCTCAATCTTTTTTCTTTAGTTTTCTTTGTGAATAAGTTTTTAGTATAATTTAGATTTTAGTTGTAGTTCAGAATTTGGAATTCAGTTTTTTATATGAAAATCCATGAGGATTTGACTGATCAGAATATTAGATGATTGATCAAATTAAGGATACAATCTTACTTGCATGTTGAGAAATGAAATGATTGCATGAATCATTCAATGTGTAAGAGTATAGAGATTAGTTTTGATGCATAGAGAGAAAGTCAAGCATGCACTCTGAACTGTGAGGAAATTGAGCCTATACAGAAAATTTTGTTCAGAGAGCATTTCACTGCATGAGTAACTCTAGAACTTGCCTTGTTTCTTGCTTGGAATAGTTGATGATGTATAGGGTAGAAATGATTGAGGCATTCCCTTCTTGAACCAGAAAGTCAAATGACCAACCTTTAAGTTCCTATTGCATGAAAACTTTGAGCCTAGCCTGTTGTCTATACAACCAAGGACCACAGTTATTCCAATCCTTCAGATTAAACGTTTCAGATAAGTGATAAGGGATGGAGTGTTTTGTGGGGAGAAAAGTGTTTTTGCAATAAGTGAATGCACAAGGTGTTGGAAATAAAGGAAAGAAAGAAGGAAAAGAAAGAAAAGGGTATGAAACACAAAGTGTTTGGAAGAGACAGAGGGAAGTATTAAAGACACAAAGTGTCTGAAGGAAAAAGAAAGAAAAGGAATTTTTTTTTGTTAAAGGCACAAAGTGTCAGGAAGAAAAGAAGGAAGAAAGGTTCAAAGAAAAGAACAAGGAATGAAAAGGAAGAAAGTTGGGGAATTAGGAAGAAATTGTGAAAACTGTGAATTCTCTCTTATCTGAATCTGATTATTTGATCTGAACTTCCCCTTTTACAGAAATTCTTACCTCTAGTCAAGCCACATACCAAGCCTCATTGCCAATCATACCAAGCCCTTTCTGATCTACCTTAGAAATTGTTGTTACTGTGAGTAGTGAGAAGATAGGCAAGCATATGGCAGTTTGAGTGCAGTGAAGAGTGAGTGATAAGTACATCCTTAAACACTAGTGTGCAAGAGAGTTAAATTCTCACAACTTTTGAGAAGTTCCTAGTGAAGAGGTGTTTTTGTTAGAAAAGTCTCTCTATATCATCTTTACTGATCTATTGAAAAGCCACATATGATGTTGGGCAAGTCATAAGAAATAAGAGATTTCATGGTTGTAAGTTGTATCAATGTGATCTGTTGTTAATTGAAGTCCATCCTCATGAGTTTCATTTGTAAAGAATCTTGAATCTTTCTCTGTTGTAATATCATCACTGAGGACAACAATGTCCAAATCTGGGAATTGTGATAAACCCCTAGTTCATCAGGTTTTTCAGCATGAATTAGTATCAATTTGTGTGATTAATTGGATGAAAAAGAGGTTAATGTCCTGGAATTCCCTCAAGTACAAGTTCTAAAAGCTTTGTTGAAAAATTACACTGTCTTGTAGGGAAATGAAGCTTAAGGAGCAGCAGAAAGAAAGAAGAAGATTCTGGAGAAAGGGAGAATGCCTAAGTGTTGAGCGCTAAAACATCCACACAGAACGTTTTAGCGCGCTGACAAAAGTTACTGGTGCTGAGCGCTAAAATGTTCACACAGAACGTTTTAGCGTGCTGCTGCAATCTGAGGACAAAAGTTGCTGGTCTTGGGCGCTAAAACTTCCTGATCAAACGTTTTAGCGCCCTGCTGTTGGAAAAAGACTCTGGTCTCGAATGCTAAAACGTCCAAACCAAGTGTTTTAGCGTTGGAGTCAGTTGGAAGCAGTTGAGCATTCACCAGATATGGACGCTAAAACGTTCAACAGTTCACGTTTTAGCGCCCAAGTTAGTTAAAAGCAGTTGGGCATCCGTCAAACATGGACGCTAAAACGCCCATTCATGAAAATTTTAGTGCCCATGTTAGTTTTCAGTTATAATTTGTAACACTATAAAAGGCAAGGGCCTTCACATTTGTCATATCTCTGATTCTATCTCTCTCTCCCATATCAGATCCTCTGATCTGACTTCTCTCTCTTACTTTCCAAATTCTTTAGGACTTAGTTCTTGTATTAGTTAGTTTCTTATGTAATTGCACTTGAAGATTGAAGACTTACTATCATGACAATGGAGTTTGATCTTTCTTCTTCCTTTGTTTATATTTCAATTATGTCTGAGTAGAGTTCTTTGTAGTCTGATTCAATGGAACTCAAGTTTGAATTTATAAATGGTTAATTAGATGTCTTGTTTATTTATTATGTGATTTGTATGAAGTTGTCTTGATTAATTCTTCATGTTAAGGAGTAGTGTAGAACATACATGTTTATATTGTCTCTATATTTGACAACTTCATCATCAGTGTTCTAGTAGTCAAGACATTGATGCTAGGATTTCTGATGTGATCTTAAGACCTTAGTAATTAATGCATGTATTAAGAAAGGAATCACCAATACATTGGGGTTTCTAATTAATGTGTTTATCAAGGTAGTAAGACATTACATCTTGATGATAAGAATGATTCAACTTAACAATATTTGGTTAGTCAGTGCTTGACACAATTCCTCGTGGGAATGATCTTTACTCATCATTTTATTACTTGTTTGACTAGTACACTTGCTAATCCGACAACAGTGAGCATGGGGGTTGTCCATGCCACCATGTTGTTAGTACTTTTGAGTTGAGTTGTAT
>NW_026900162.1:0-13634 GCF_033153095.1 Gastrolobium bilobum
ATGAGGTCCAACTAGGTAGGAGCAGCATTCGCAGAGGCCTTCTTCCTCGCCAGAGATGAATTCGATGGTGCGGTGGAACCTCCCACATGAAGGGTGGATCAAGTTAAACTGTAATAGAGCTTCAAGGGCGAGTGAGTGATAAGGTAGATGTTGCGACTGTAACACCCCGTATATATCCGGTAATGTTATCATACTATCGTATTAAGCAGCGCTTAATTAAAAATGCGGAATATCTTTTTCTTTTCATTTATGATGTCATTATCATTACCAACTTGCTTATTAATCAATTAATAAAACATCGCCTGTATGCAATTGCAATAAAACAGCTAACTGAAATACCTCATAACATAGATAATAAAAGTGTGGCTCTAGTCACGGAACTACAACAATGTAGACCGGACCATCTAACAGTTTATACAACTCCAATCTAAAGCATTAACATAAAGTGTCATGGACAATCCCCACGCTCATTCAAATAAGGCAACACGCCCAACATCAAGCTCAACAACAACAAAAGCATAAATAGCGGAAAACATAAACAACATCCATATCCAGTCATGGCAGCAATACAGCATAATATCATCAACTAAGCTCTGGCCTCCTGCCGCCAGAGGCATCAGTCACCAAACTACCGGAACCTGAAATAAGCATTCCCCAAACGTGGGGTGAGATCTCTAAACAAGAAATCTCAGTAAGACAAGGGGTCTTCAAGGATCTTCCACCCCAAGCTCACTTACATGTGCAATATAAGTTTAAAAGCAGATATCATCATCAGTTCTAAAATAGTGCAATGCAGCAGATAATCATGTCATGTGTGTCAATTCTATTATACTGGCCAGAGAAATGCAGGATTTACATATGCCAAATACCCACATTAGTGCAAGACGCTACTTGCATCCACCCCGGATCACCGTCTTGTATGACGCTATATACTCAGGTTTACTGTCAAGATGGAACAACACATGCATATTAAAAGCCATTACACAGAAAGCTCAACAACATTTCAAATATTCAAAGCATGTAACACGGCATGCATACAACCACACCCCCATGGGACATGGTGGAACCACAACATGGCTAAACCGAGGACACGAAAGCTTACCTTGCAAGCTAACACCCAAAGCCAAGAGTCCACATCTTAAATTCCAAACACAGCAGATTCATAATCTGTTATGGACCAATACTATATCAATATTAAATCAACACAAGCATATTACTTAAAGACAATGCCTTTCCTTACGTTTTACATCTTAAAGATCCATACCAAGCCATAAGCCCTTAATCACAACGATTCTGACTTAGTTCATTAATTACAGAAGTTCAACTTCATCAATCTAGGGTGCACAAACCCCCAATAGCCTACTGTACACACAGCACAGCTACTGTTCTACGAAATCCCAGAATATCTGGATATTTCTCGGGACCATATCCGGATATGCAATATCCGGATATCTCACTAGACATATCCGGATAAGCAATATCCGGATATCCAGAATCCCATATCCGAATATCTCATATCCGGATGTCCAAATCCCGTATCCGGATATCACATATCCGGATATTTCTCGGGCAGATATCCGGATATTTCACGACAGAATGCAGAAATTGCATTTCGTGAAGATATCCTTCCAAGGTTGGGTTTTTACTGATTTTAAACACCTAAACATGCATTTCTAGGTGTGTTTGATCAACCCCAACATTAAGTTATCATCTTTTAACCTTTACATGTATCAAGGTTCCATTTTTAAGCTCAAAGACTCAAAGATCAAAGGTGATGAGGCTTACCAAAATTTATTTTCAGTTATCCCAAAATTATTTTGATTCTTGTAAATAACTTATTTTCAGTTATCCCAAAATTACGTCGTTTTTAATTAATAAAAAGTATTTATGTAATTTTATTTATTTTTTATCAAATAAATATTACTGAAACACCTTTCATTAATTTTCCTAACTTACGGAAACACTCTTCATTAATTCAAAACGACGTAATTTTGGAATTACTTATATCCGGTGATTGAAGAAATACTTTATCCTTACTTTAATTGTTTAATTGCGGTAGTTGGAATCAATTTACCCTAAAAAAAATTAGAAATGATATTGTAACAACCAATTAAGGTTACTATCAATGTTACTACCAATCAATTTCACCATTAGATCGATTATATTGATCCAACAGTTATATTTATTTCCATCTTTGTATGATTATGATTTATCACATTTAATGATAACCGTTGAATCAATGTAATCGATTTAATGATAAAATTAATTAGTAATAACATTGATAATAATCCTAATTGATTGTTATAATATCTTACCTAGTGAATGGCGATCACAACTACAATGGTCCTGAGCTACAAAATATGTTGTCAAATAAGTTTCAGCCCGCCTGTTTAGAATCAATTGACCCTCTAACAAATATGTTTGACTTGTTTTAATTATTGGTGATTGGGCTTTGTGAATGATGACAGCAGCTATTAAAGTCCTACCTTGGTAAACGAAGACCCTACCTTTATCTTAGGGTTGCAAACTTCTATGTCAAGTAAGTTTGACCCACATATTTTAGAATCTATTCACACCATAACAAATATGTTTGGCTTTTGCTCTAACATTAATTAAATTTATGATTCAGTGAATGACAGTAACTATAACGATTCTAAGATAAGAAAACTCCTTATTAGGTAAATTTCGACCTACACGAAGATGTAACGATTAGACTTTGTCTTGAACTGGGATTCATTCAAATAGATATGTTTGTGAATTTGATTTTAGGTTTTTGCAGAGCGAAGGTCTCTTTGCATGGGATTTTTCTATAAATTTGAGCATACAATTAATTAATTTACTTTTTAACCCTTAAAAGAAGTAGTATAGTATATTTGATGGGAGTGAATCATTAATGGTGATAAGGGAAGAGAGAGAAAAAAGTATTGAAATAGTTAGTTATAAAATTATAACTGTTGATTCACCTCTATATGATTAGGATTATTCCATATGATGTGATCATGTTAAATAAAACATATGAGAGAATTCGTTTTCATATTTGATACCTTTTGTAGTAGTCATATGATCGGAATCAAGGAGATTTTTATATCTCGATGGATGAGAAATTCAAATATATTATCAAATCATTTATTAAGCTCTTTTAGAGGTTTTCTCAACTAATACGTGTGTGTTATTTTTTATTTTAATTTTATACAACTAATCTGTTTTTTAGTTTGTAATGTTAAATAATCGTCACGTACACTACTAGGGCAAAATTCGGAAAACAGATTATGCATACGTATCTTGATCTATCGTATTATTATTGTTTTGATTTTGTTAATTGATCGTTGTGCTTTGTTTAAAGTACAATGCAACCTTTTTATCTATTCAAATCGAATCGGATTAGTTGCGAAGTAATGAACCGAATAGAATATTTCCAAAAAAAGTACAGTGCCACCTTTTTATCTATTCAAATCGAATTTGGGACACTAAATTAAGTTTTATAAATTTTATATGAATAATTGACAGGTTTTATTATATTTATTTTTATGCCTTTCTCTTGTAACATCAAAAAAGAAACACGTGAAAAAAGTAAGACTATTCAAATCATGACATTTTAAAAAGGATATGTTTTTCGGCTTTTTGACTCTTTTACCCTTCATTAATTAATTAATAATCATTTTGTCTCTCATTCAAAACTATCTATCAATATGTCCCTCTTTAATCGATTAAGTTGAAGATTTAATCGATTAAAAGGTCAAAACTGACAAAAATGGTTGACTTGAAGATTTAATCGATTAAATCTTCAACTTAATCGATTAAATCTCCAAAAAGTTAGCAAGTGTTGTCTTGTCACTTGAGATAGGAACGAAAGATTTTTTTTTCTCCCCTCCAATTTTTATCATGCTTTCAGACAGGAGTTTATGGATGAGCTTTAATTTTATAATTCCATTTAATGTTGTCTTGTCATTGCATTTAACATTAGCAAGTGTGTTGACTTTGCAAGCTTGCCTCTAATCAATTGGCAATTGCAGCATCCAAGAGTTAATAGTTAAAAAGGGTTAAAAAAAGAAAAGAAAAGAAAAGGCGTGTGCTGCGTATTTTCCTTCACAAATTTGCCTTCACCAAGTAATAAAAGCAAGTGGGGCCTTTGTTTTCAGACTATATCTATATTGACAATCCAACATAATCAAATGATTGAAACCATAAAGCAAAGCTTATTTATCTACTTTTCGTTTCTTTTTGGAGATTTAATCGATTAAGTTGAAGATTTAATCGATTAAATCTTCAAGTCAACCATTTTTGTCAGTTTTGACCATTTAATCGATTAACTCTTCAACTTAATCGATTAAAGAGGGACAGATTAATAGATAGTTTTGAATGAGGGGCAAAATGGTTATTAATTAATTAATTAAGGGTAAAAGGGTCAAAAAGCCTAATTTTTCTCATAGGGTACACAGTTTTAATATGTATATATAATCTTTTAAATTTTTTAAATATTTTATGCAAACAGGACTGCAGTGATATCACGAGTTAAACGAAGTAATATTTTTTATAATGCTTATTATGTCTGAATATATATATATATATATATATATATATATATAATTTTTTTTTATAACAGAAACATATTTTTTTAAGTTTTAAGAAGGATCTCTAAGGATTTAGGGAAAAGATTACGTATCATTCATCAACATATAGGGTTTTCACAAGCTTGCGCTGATAAACCACACAAGGAAAATATATATTATAAAAGAGCAAGTTGGTCTTAAATAACCAAACTTACCAAATGTTCAACCAAAGATAAATCAACAGCAATATACCCCACAGTAATTGGAGTAAATAGAGAACCACAAACTTAAACTTACGAAACAGTACCAACTATAACATATTAAGAGACCATCACCAAGACTACACTCCATATACTGGAGTGAACAACAACAAGAAGAAGATAACAATGTCTATGAAAGAAAAGTTGAAAATTGCAGCAGTTTAGAACATCCACTTTTCTTCACAGCAACAAGGCTTCACATATACCGAGCATGAACTCGAACCCTGTTGCGTAGCTACCAATCCTTGGCTGCATCTGCATCAAAAATTTCCCGGCTGCAGACAGAGTTAACAAAGACTCAAATCAAAACCCACTAATCTTCTAAATAAATTTTTAAATGAAATTTGGCAACATGTTACATGAAATCTAGGATTTTACCATTTCCTAATTTCACCAAAGAACATGCTCCTACAACCATCTAATTGTGAAGGAAAAAACAATAAGGAACATGTTTTTGATATGCATTTTATATTACTTGAATTTGATACGGCGAATTTGCCTGGTCCCATTAGCTGACCTCTTCACAGTGATTGACACTCCAGGATCATCCTGCTCAACCCATTCAGCATCCATGTCATTGTCAGTAGGGTTGTTAGCCCTTGATATCCCACCATGGAAATACCCCATATTCCCAGCGGGTGCATGGAAATTCCCCGGAGTCGAATCCGTGTTCAGCATTGAAGCCATTGGGATATCTTGTTCAGATTCCCCCGAGTTCTGTTCAAAGGCAATAGTAATGTACATGAATGAATCTCGAGAATCCAATAGAGAGCTCTTATTTATGTCAACCTCTTCTCACGATATAGTTATAAACATGAATTGAAGTATCATGAAAAATACCAAGGTCGATGAAATAGAGTCTTAACTCTTAACAACATCATATGTGTGTAAAAGTTGTAGATTACCTCATTATCATCAGACCTTGCAGGAGTGATGAAAACACGTTGATTTAAAGTCTGTATATTAAGAAGCTCCCTGATCATGTCGCAATTCTCAGCCCACCACCTCTGGGCTCACGACTTATCAAACATGTCTCATATATATATATATATATATATATATATATATATATATAAAGGTCTCTAAGGTACTACATATATTTTCAAAACTTGGGACATGTTATACATACCAGAAGCGAATCCTTTTGAGATCATTGCCCCCAGTAGGAAGTGTAACAGCCCGTTGTACACCAGTATTGTTAACATTAATTATGATATTAAGCGCAGTTACAATCACAACAATTCATTTATAAAAATGCGAATAAACTTTTTCTGATTATTACGCGAGCATTTAAAACAATAAAAAGCGTAATAATTAAAAGCTGTGATCGTAACTGTAAACTCTTGCGGAATACTTATTTAAACTACTTCTATGTCTTATTTTACTTATAATAAGTTACTAAGGGGTTCCCATAAACCCACTTAGCCAATTTCACAAATTTACGTTTTTACCTTTCCGAACATGGTTCACTAATTAATTTTCTACGAACTCACCGCTCACAATCAGACCATCCTTTAATGTTATATTTATTTCTTACTTAATTCCCTTTCTAAGAAGCTATCACACGCTTTAATCGGAGCTCGTTTGCTATGGCTATCGCCGTTTGAAGTTGGATAAGCAAAACAGCCAACCAACCCCAAAACAGCTCAAAACCTCTCTCACTCCACGAATTACTGCAGAAAATGCACTCATTAAATTGCTCTAAAATATTTATTATACAAACTAGACACGTCGACCTTTAATTTGATATATCATACGCTTAATTTTACTGAGAAATGAAGCAGGAATTAATTTTTCAAAACAGGTCCAGAACTGCCACATGTGCAGTAAGCACATGAGCAGTCTGCGTTCCTACATTTTTTTAATGCCGAATATCAACCCAAATTTTGACACAAGGTAGAGGACATCTCAACCTTCAAAATGGCGTATGGCACGTCCCTATCGGACCTATGTGGAGGGAGATATGCTCTCCCGAATTTAGCATAAATTCTTCTAATTCTACCGAAAATTCGCCAGAGTTTCCTTTGTTTTTCCAATAATCCCCAAATTGCACTAGTGATTCTATGACCTCAAATGTACCTAATAAGCATTATAAATCATTGGGTGGCACAGACAAGGACCAACAATGCCTTGGGGAACTTACAACCTAACTCAGTTTATAGTTATTACACAATTCATACTATATGGCTCACTTTATAATTCCTTAACTCATTTCAATCACCAAGTCCATTTACATGCAATTTCTCAACATAAGCATATAATCATAATTCTAACATAGGCCTAAAGCCCTTCCATCTTAGTACATCATGCATCTCTTTTTACATTTACAATATACACTTACATATTACAACTTGTAACTTCAACTTAAATTTACAATCTTCCCAAATATTACCACTTAATTACAAATCAAAACATAAGCTTAAATGACATACTACTAGACTTAGGCAAAATATCATGAACAAATATGCTAATGCAACTCATCCTACATACATATGAGATGTTCATGCCCTAAGTCTAGCCTAGGCCACATGGCCAACAAAATGCAAAATACGAAAGTGCTCCCCTAATCACTCTGCGGGCTTCTTGCCCGCTGCTCCAGCTCCAGCTCCGCTGCGAGCTTCTGGAGAAAACTCCGCCCAATGGTACACTTCGATGCATATAAATAATATAAAACAACCACTTTCAAAACGGGATATAGCAAGGGATTTAGATAAACTGGGGAATATCAGGATACAAAATACGACGAGCTGGAATTGTAGCTACCAATACCACGCAACGTCCTCGGCATATAATCCTACGGGTTTAATCCAAGGCGTGTTCCAAGAACCACAACCAAGGTACCTCTTCCATCCATATACACCCGAGACATTCCTAGTGTGCTCCTACCCGGATGACACACCACGACCCTAGGTCAACTGGAACTCCCTCTCGGAGACCTATCCAATGGAAGTCCGCACTGCCCGAAGGCTACACTGTCTACTGGCCAGAGACTCGGTACTTAAGTACCCTCATAAATGCTACATGCATGCTAATGCTGTTCTACACTACTCATATACACTTCGTACCATTACCCTCAACGGGTATGGTGGAACAGAAAAGGGGAACAAGCCCCAGTACCAAGAGGTTACCTTAATTCGTTCTTTAACTTAGCTCCACAACAGCTTATCTCACAACTGGGTACACAACAGAATGCCTACACAGAGGACATTCCCAATCACTCAAAATTCAAACAACACATGCTAATTCACAATTATACATGCATTGATCCAATCACTTACCTCAATCCACTTGGTCCAGGACCAAGGGCAATCCACCGATTCACTCAGAATTCAAGTCGACGTACGACAACCTATACAACCATGTACAACCATCAGTATACGTCAAATTCCATCAAAATGCGAAAATCACAAAATCCTCCCCTTCCTCTTTGAAGGTTAAACAAAATAGGTGTTATTTTGAGATTTATTTTTCTAAATTTGCTTTCTCATTTTATTACTCATCCTTAGGTTGCCAAGAGGCTAATTCAAGTGTCGTTTCACCGTTTTACGTCTTTTACGCATCGGTTTGCTTAATAATTCACTCTAGGTCAATTGAACACTTAACACTTCCAATTATTTTTCTATTGGTTTTCCAACCTTCCAATCACCACACAACCCATCTAATTACCATTTAATTACACAACACATCATCCCAATAATTTTTCCAACACAATTCCTCACTTTCTCTAATATGGCCGAGTTATGCCTTATGTAATACCCAAGGATTTCTTTCAATTTTTAACCATTCCACACCTCATACCATCTCATATTATTAACATACAATCATTCAACAACTCACCAATACATCCTAAAACATTTCCAAAAATCCAAGTCATAACCACCAAAATTTCTCTAAGTTAAAAATCCAATTTTTTCACCTAAATTTTTCATGGCATTTCTAGCTTTAATACATCATTCTAAGACATTATCATCTAATACACATTTTTCATTTGAGCTCTCTAGCATCACAAATCAAACAAGCCCTCTTTAGGGTTCATAAACAAATTCGAAAATCAAGCCATGGAATGATGAAGAAACTTACCCAAAAGCTAGGCATAAGGCTCCACCTAAACATACCCCACCATTGGAGCACCTAGAAGCTCCAAGAACACAAATTTTTCTCCACAATTCGGAACTGATTTTGGTCAAAATCTTCTCAAAGAGACGATTTCAAGGCTTGGGAGTACTACCAATAGCTCTAGAAGGTATTTTCCATCAAATTTCAAGACAAAAATTGATGGATTTGGTGGAGGATTGATGAAGTTATGGTGAAATGGAGATTTTGGTTGAAAATGGTGGTGGGGGGCTGGTTTCACGCGGGGAAGAAGAGAAATAGGAGAGAGAGTGTGAGGAAAAGTGACATATAAGTCACTTAAGTCATAGGTGGGTCCCACACACGTTTTAACTTTAATCAATCACCTAATTTCGACCACAAATTCATGACCTACGTATTTTTCTCGGTCATGTCATATTTTTGTTTCCTAAAAATACTGATAAAATTTTCACGCTTATCGGTACACTTATACCGCAGTATTTCTACACCGGGAAAATCACTATTCTTGGTAGAGAATCACCGCAGTATTTCTTAATCACGTACCATACAATTAATACATACCATGGAGTCTTAAGGTTTCAGGCTTAGGTCATTTTCAAAGCATCATACAATACCTTTACAGCTGGGCTAGTGGAGAATGTACTTGGTAGAGAATACATGCAAGTGGATGACAACAACATCCTTGAACGTGAAAGTCTATATATGTATATATCCTACTATCAACTATGTACCCCCAATGGAAAGCATTTTCTATTTGTAGAAATCTCCTGTAATTTCTATCCAAATATTACTTGTCCAATTTTTCACACAATTTAGAAACATTTGGTTCGAAATAGTTAGGAGAGGCATCATAAGGAAGAAGGAAGAGCATGAAGAAGAAGGTAAACTAATAAGCAAATATAAAGGAAGCAAAATAAAGAAGAAGGTAAACATTTGGTTTGATTTTGTTTGTTTTAACCAAGATGGAAAAAGAAGATGAAAAAATAATGTTTGTTGAGAGAGGGAGAGAGTATTAAGGACCTGCGACGCCAGACCCTTGACGGCTTCTTTTGTGTTCGGCGTGCCGTTCCCACGGTCATCTTCATCCCCATCAACGGGGGTTGGCTTGGCACACAGATTCATGAACAAAAACATCTTCTCTAAAAAGCTAATCTTATCTTGAACAACAACAAAACAAGCAAACATTTATGGTTAGATTCCAGAGAATGAAAGAGTGTCTGTCAACAGTTGAGAATGGGAATGACATATAGAGAAGAAATGAACCATGTATATGTCATTGGTTCTGAATGGATAATAGAACAAAATAAAAATAATAATAAAAGTCATTTAAGGATGAAGTTAAGGTTATCACTTTCATTGAATGAAACAGTGATAGAAAATGGCCATTTACGGTAAACAAAAGCAATGATTAGGTTACACGGAAAGCGCTGAAATAAAGACCACACAGATGCAGCAATTGAGTTACAATGCAACTAATGAATAACAATGCTCCAAAAAACAACATCTTTCACGTGAAACAAAATGGTCCTAAGATAACTGTAACACCCCAAATTTCTAACAATTTATAAAACAATCTTATAATAAATAAATTGTCAAAATTCTTTTTTTTTTTACAATTATAATAATAGAAATATTGCGAAAGCTAATCTATAAGCCCCAATTTTTAATAAAAAAATAACATGGCATCGAAATTTTGAATTTACTTTTTATGGTAAGCTAGCATTATATATATATATATATATATTTAAATTTTAGATACTTTAAAAATTTGATTGCAGTCATTAGAATCAATTTATACCATAATAAAAATATTTGGGTTATTTATCTGATTAACAAATGTTGGATTCGTTAATTGACATCCATAATTATAACGATCTTAGGGTAGAGAAATTTTTGTCCTATAATTTCCGATACGTTTATTTTAAATTTTTGGATACTTCAAATATTAAACTGCCATCGTGAAAATCAATTTATTCCATAATAAAAACATTTGACTTATTTATCCGATTAATAAATGTTAAGACATATTTAATGACAATTGTACCTATAACATTTCAAGGGGTAGAGAAATTTTTATGTATACTTGTTTTTTTATTTTTGACATCTCAAGATTTTGATTACGATAGTTAAAATCAATTTACACCATATGACTATCGATGGTTAGGATTGGTGAATGCACTTTTGACAGAATTGAATTTGGAAATAGAAACTTCTCATTCAGCTTGTGTTTTGCTGCTTGTTATGATGTCATCCTTGGAAGTTAATTCTGATACAGATCAGAAATTCTTGCAATCACATGATAGTCTTCCTGATTCTTCTCCCTGATTCCATGCATGGATGGACAGATAAGAATTTTCCTGAGTATCTAATATAATTTTAATGAAAGAAATTGCCAATATTATGAACCGTTTCTCTTAACACTTGATTTAAGTTATTTAACTTTTTTTTATTAAAAAAAATTATTTAACTTTTGGCTTTAGTTATAAACTTTTAAGGGGTTTATAAATTTTATGTTAATGCTCCAAAAATTATTTTGCAGCTGAGACAATAAAATATGAAGACCACAATTTTTTTTCCCTTTTTTATTATCTCGGGCGTTGTGCGTATCGACCCGATTCTACAAATTTTGTGTTGATGCAACAACAAAAAATTTATAAACCCCAATTTTTAATTAAAAAATACCATGTCATCAAAATTTTGAATTTACTTTTTATGTTAAGCTAGCATTAAGTATATATATATATATATATATATATACATATATATATATATATATTTTAGATACTTTAAAAATTTGATCAATTTATACCATAATAAAAATATTTGGGTTATTTATCTGATTAACAAATGTTGGATTCGTTAAATGACATCCATAATTATAACGATCTTAGGGTAGAGAAATTTTTGTCCTATAATTTTCGGTACATTTATTTTAAATTTTGGATACTTGAAAAATTAAACTGCCATCGTGAAAATCGATTTATACCATAATAAAAACATTTGACTTATTTATCCGATTAATAAATGTTAAGACATATTTAATGACAATTGTAACTATAACATTTCAAGGGGTAGAGAAATTTTTATGTATATTTATGTTTTTATTTTTGATATCTCAAGATTTGATTACGATAGTTAAAATCAATTTACACCATATGACTATCGATGGTTAGGAATGGTGAATTCACTTTTTGACATAATTGAATTTGGAAATAGAAACTTCTCATTCAGCTTGTGTTTTGCTGCTTGTTATGATGTCATCCTTGGATGTTAATTGTGATACAGATCAGAAATTCTTGCAATCACATGATATTCTTCCTGATTCTTCTCCCTGATTCCATGCATGGATGGACAGATAACAATTTTCCTGAGTATCAAATATAATTTTAATTAAAGAAATTGCCAATATTATCAACTGTTTCTCTTAACACTTGATTTAAGTTATTTAACTTTTTTTTATTAAATAAAATTATTTAACTTTTGGCTTTATTTATAAACTTTTAAGGGGTTTACAAATTTTATGTTAATGCTCCAAAAATTATTTTACAGCTGAGACAATAAAATATGAAGACCACAATTTTTTTCCCTTTTTTATTATCTCGGGCGCTGTGCATATCGACCCGATTCTACAAATTTTGTGTTGATGCAGCAACAAAAAATTTATAAATCCCAATTTCTAATTAAAAAATACCATGTCATCGAAATTTTGATTTTACTTTTTATGGTAAGCTAGCATTAAATGTATATATATATATATATATATATATATATATTTTAGATGCTTTAAAAATTTGATCAATTTATACCATAATAAAAATGATTGGGTTATTTATCTGATTAACAAATGTTGGATTCGTTAAATGACATCCATAATTATAACGATCTTAGGGTAGAGAAATTTTTGTCCTATAATTTTCGATTCGTTTATTTAAATTTTGGATACTTCAAAAATTAAACTGCCATCGTGAAAATCAATTTATACCATAATAAAAACATTTGACTTATTCATCCGATTAATAAATGTTAAGACATATTTAATGACAATTGTAACTATAACATTTCAAGGGGTAGAGAAATTTTTATATATATATATTTTTTTTATTTTTGATATCTCAAGATTTGATTACGATAGTTAAAATCAATTTACACCATATGACTATCGATGGTTAGTATTGGTGAATTCACTTTTTGACAGAATTGAATTTGGAAATAGAAACTTCTCATTCAGCTTGTGTTTTGCTGCTTGTTATGATGTCATCCTTGGATGTTAATTGTGATACAGATCAGAAATTCTTGCAATCACATTATATTCTTCCTGATTCTTCGCCCTGATTCCATGCATGGATGGACATATAAGAATTTTCCCGTGCTCCAAAAATTATTTTACAGCTGAGACAATAAAATATGAAGACCACAATTTTTTTTCCCTTTTTTATTATATCGGGCGCTGTGCGTATCGACCCGATTCTACAAATTTTGTGTTGATGCAGCAACAAAAAATTTATAAACCCGAATTTTTAATTAAAATATACCATGTCATCAAAATTTTGAATTTACTTTTTATGGTAAGCTAGCATTAAATTTATATATATATATATATATATATATATATATATATATATATATATATATATATATATTTTAGATGCTTTAAAAATTTGATCAATTTATACCATAATAAAAATATTTGGGTTATTTATCTGATTAACCAATGTTGGATTCGTTAGTTGAC
>NW_026900163.1:0-13567 GCF_033153095.1 Gastrolobium bilobum
CAGTCATTAGCAATTAGTAGTTTATTAGCTGTCGATAGGATTAATCATCCTTATCTTCAATCAGTCATTAGCAATTAGTAGTTTATTAGCTGTCGATGGGATTAATCATCCTTATCTTCAATCAGTCATTAGCTGGCAATCCTTAAGCCATTAGGTTGTAATTTATTTTGCTATAAAACCCTGAAAAAGATCAATACAAAGGCATCGAATGTTTGATCGCAATTCTTCTCCCCTTAAAAAATTCTCTCATCTCTTCCATCTCTTATTCTTCTCTCTTTCTTTTAAGTAATACCCCTTCAGTTTGGTTATTGTTTCTTATATGCTTATGCTGAGGCAGTGATCGGTGTAAGATGGGAAACAATTGTGTTGGATCGAGAAACTCGAAAGATGGAGTATTTCCCTCGTTTCTTTCGAGTTCATTCTGTTGTTGGTCACAGCCAACGATTGAAGGGGTTTCACTTGAATACGTGGAAATTTCTTGTGCACCTTCACTTGTGAGTAAAAGGGCAAATCCAAATGATCCAGATACTGTTCATCAAAAGCCTCCTGAGGTAGTGAAATTTGACAACAAGGAGATGAAGCAGGTGCAACAGACAACATATAAAGAGAGCAATAAACCTTCAGAGGAACAAATAAAGCACGTGGAACAGAACACCATTGTAATAGTCGTCTTTTTTAATAATTATTAGTTTATATTTCCCCAGTTTATCTTTTACTAGAGATCATTTTTTTTCTTGTGCTTGATTTTACAAATCCTTTTAACCTATGCAGCCTCCTAAGAACAGCCTTGGTATATTTACACCTACCTGGTTCACAGCTGCTACATTTCTAAGGAAAGATGACCATCGAAAATTTGTTGCTGGCACCAACAACCATCAGGTAATTTTAATCAGCAGATTTTCTCAAATCCTAAAATAAACAAAGAAATAGATTTTTGATGTCTAATAACCCATGAATTCTACCTATCTTTTATGTTTATCTTTGCCTATTACTTATCAACACCATTATATCAGAATCTTAACGACTTTTATCATTTCTTTCTCTTATTGAGATTATGATATTGAAAAGTGATTGAAAAGTAATAGGAAAAGGTAGGGAAAAAAGTAGAATAGCTTATCCCAAAATTTATACAAAATAATAATAACAAAATATCTTTGGCCAAATCTTACCTAAAAAATAGGAAGAATTTGTTATAAAAAAAATAGAAAGTTTTGGTTAGTGGGAAGTTATTTGAAAACTTCCAACCTCCCCCCCCCCCCTCTTTTTTAATGGCTTTGACATAGAAACCTTATTAAACTTGAACTAGCTAGGCTCCTTAGTGATTGACAGAATTATTTGTAGTTGTTTTCTGCTTATAGTTATAGTTATCTTTAAAGTTAATTGTTTTTTAAACAACTCTGTAGTCATAATTATTTATATATTTTCACTGGTTGCAGGTTTTCCTTAAGCAGCATATTACCCTAAACCACGTAGAAATTTATTGTGCACCTTCACTTGTGAGTAAAAGGCCAAATCCAAATGATCCAGAGACTGTTCATCAAAAGCCTCTTGAGGTAGTGAAATTTGACAACAAGGAGATGAAGCAGGTGCAGCAGACAACAGATAAAGAGAGCAATAAACCTTCAGAGGAACAAATAAAGCACGTGGAACATAACACCATTGTACTAGAGCCAGTTAGGCAGAAGGAACATACTAGACCAGCAGAGCCAGCAAAACGAGAAAAGTTCCATAATGTTAAGATGCAATCAATTGCTGGGCTTCAAGTAGATTCGGTTTTGCAGAGAAAAACGGGTTATCTTAAGGAGTACTACAATCTGGGACCAGAACTTGGGCAAGGACATTATGGAACCACTTTCCTTTGTTGGGAGAAAGCTACTGGGAACAAGTATGCCTGCAAGTCCATTCCTAAAGAAAAAATGGTGACAGATGATGATGTGGAGGATGTGAGGAGGGAGATTCAGATAATGCATCACTTGGCAGGTATTCCCAATGTTGTTTCCATTAAAGGGGCTTATGAGGATGCTGTTTCGGTTCATGTCGTTATGGAATTATGTGAAGGGGGTGAGCTTTATGATAGGATTGTGGGAAAGGGATATTACACGGAAAGAAAGGCAGCTAAACTTGCAAGGACTATAGTTAGTGTTGTTAAGGATTGCCACGCCCTTGGAGTAATACATCTTGATCTTAAGCCTGAGAATTTTCTTTTCGTTAATGGCCATGAAGACTCCACCCTTAAGGCAATAGATTTTGGATTGTCTGTTTTCTTTAAACCAGGTTCGATTTTCTTTTCCTTTTTCCCCCTTGTTCAATTAAAATCTATCCCTAATTGTTTATGATGTACTAACTAATGATGTGAGTCATATTTGTTGTAGTAACAGATAATTAATTTGATATGAGAACATGCAAAGCTTTCCTGAAGAATTGAATTCTTATTGATGCTTCCCTAAATATAACAAGTTTGACAAAACAAATATATATTTTTTTTTTGCATTGTCATAATTATATGATTGCTATGAGTGTTTGTCACTAACAATCTTCATTTACAGGAGATGTTTTCAAGGATCCGGTTGGAAGTCCTTTTTATATAGCACCTGAAGTTCTAGGCAAACGTTATGGCCCAGAAGCTGATGTCTGGAGTGCTGGTGTGATCATATACATTCTCTTATGCGGAACACCTCCATTTTGGGGTGGTAAGAGTTCTTAAGATGTCTTTCCCTTGATGATCCAATCATTTTGTTTAATTTCTATTTCCTTATAGGTTTCTTCTGGTTCTAAAAATTGAGATTTTTTATTTTGTTCCTTGGTAATAGGAACAGAGCGAGAAATATATTGGAATGTTTTGCATGGTGATCTTAATTTCTCTTCAGATCCTTGGCTGTATATATCTGAAAGTGCAAAAGACTTGATTAGGAAGATGCTTGTTAGAGATCCTAAACAAAGGATAACAGTTGATGAAGTTCTTCGTAAGTTTCAGTTTATGAATAAAATCACTGTACTGCTAATCTTTCAGTTTTTTCAAACACACACCCTAAGAACAAATTTATTGTATTTTTAAATATTTTGGACGAAAAAATCTGCATTGTATTGCCAGACTTTCTGACTTGTGAGTATTAATTGTAATTGTGACAAAATCATAGAACTTGAGGTTTTGTTACCATCTTGTAAGTGATCATGTTCCTTTTCTTTGCAGGTCACCCTTGGTTTCAGGTTGATGGAGGTGCGCCTCTTGATTCTGCAGCTTTGAGTCGCCTGAAGCAGTTTTCTTTAATGAAAAAGCTCAAGAAAACGGCTTTTACAGTAAGTAATCTTTCCATTACATAACTGTGTCCCATGAGAATATATGTTTTCCACTCTTTTGGGAATGATGACTAGTAGATTGTTATATATTGACTTTTATTTGCAAAGTTGAATATGTCAACATCTTAAATTCAATTTGGAATCATCAAATTATGCTCTTTTAATATTTTCCATATTGTTCTGTGAAGATTATTGCACAGAATCTTTCTGAAGAAGAAATTTCTGGTTTGAAAGAAATGTTTAAGAAGATAGATACTGACAACAGTGGTCAAATAAGTTTTGAAGAACTCAAGGTTGGACTGAAAACGTTTGGTGCTAATCTCAGGGGATCTGAAATTTTCGATCTAATGCAAGCTGTAAGTATTACTTCAGAATTTTCTTTAATTTCCTTAACGTCACAAAATAAACCTATATTTTGTACCCTTTATTTTGGTTTGGCCAAACATTTTCTCCTGTTAGAATATTAGGATTCTTATTGCTTTAGGACTTCTTATTATGTTAGTAGGAGTAGTCCTATTGGACTTGATTTGTTCATGTTGTAACTTGACCAAGATTATGATAAGTGTTTGTTTATGATTAATCTTGCAAGGAAAGCTCTTTGTAATCATTTCTTGAAACATGTTTATACAAAGTAGCGAAAAGTATAATAATAAATAACAATAAAAAAAATATTATAATAAATCACTTCTACTAGCACATTGTTAAAATCCATTTGTCCCACTTTTGTTTCTGATTGCAGGCAGATGTTGATAACAGTGGTACAATAGACTATGGAGAATTCATAGATGCAACATTGCATTTAAACAAAGTTGATATGGAAGATCATTTTGTTGATGCATTCTTATATTTTGATAAAGACGATAGTGGCCACATCACTCAAGGTAAGCTTCAAGCTTGTGAAGAATTTGGCACGCAGGATGTCCTCTCAACAAGTTTAACATGAACTGATGAAAGAGTGAATTGACTATCGAGTTGGTAGAGGGAGCTTTTCAAATGAGGCCTGTCATGTTCATCACTTAGGGTTCAAAGTATTGTTATAATGTCTTGCCTAATGTAAAAAATCACAATTTGGATTATATTTCTATCTCGCCTCTAAATGGTGGATATGAATTGTGATGTAAAACAACCTATCTATAAAGTGGAAAATTAAAATAAATTCAAATCTGAATTTGCTGCAAGGCTAAAGATTTAAGGCCAAATTTTGGTTATCTGGATTTGGAAGTCTAATTTGAAGAACGAAATGAAAAATTGCTAACTTTTCCAAATTCGCCGATTGAAACATTACCTTATATGATCCAAACACAATGTTATAACTTATAGCCATGGTATCGTCATCTCAATAATTTTTCGAATAATAATTTTATTCTCATTTCACCAAGAAAAAAAAAATCTCGTGGCTCAGGAAGAAAGCACAAAAAAAGACCAAACATACATGTTGTTTGTATATTAATCGAATTATTCCCTGCATACGTATTCTGCTTTATATAGGGAAACATCCCATGTAGGGTTTTTGACTTCTATGTAAAGCCTTTTGATAAGGACAACAGAAGATACACTGAACTCTGGTCAATTTGTAGGTATATGCTATTCTCCAATGTATAATATTTGCTATTCAAAAGGATAGAATTGGGTAAAAATTAAGTTGTAATGCTTTCCATTATACTAGTATATTAACCGCGCGATGCACGATAAAAAAGATCAAAATTTTTGTCGTCCGTCGTGGTTGGTTAATCGCACTACAAACCTTATACTTACAAAAAACTGTGTTGCAATCTTGTTTTATAATTCAGGTGGAAAAAATTACAACTTTGACACTGAACTTTGCAAATATCAACCATAAACAAAAATATGCTATCCAGAGTGATCAATATTATGCAAATCAAATATAGTTATCTACTCGATGAGTTATGTAAAAAATAAATACGCCATAGTAGATTATGTTAAAATGAGGATGGCTAAAAAAAGAAAAATGCATACAACTTATTGCTAACTATAACAGCCACCAATAAAATCAAGGTAACAAACAGACCAAGCAAATATGGAATTAAAAGATCAGCTTGTACCTATAATAAGAAAATGTTATTAATTCAGTGTCATTCTGTAGCAATCATTGGAGGGATGAGTTCAACACATACCAAACATGTGATTTCTTATGTTTATGCATTACCAAAGACATCATCTTTTACAAATTTGTATTTACCAAAATTAAAATCAGATTTAGGAACTTAATTATAAAAGAAGAAGGATAAAATTTTAATTTAACTACAAAAATCCGTAATCAATTAAAACAATACCATAATTGTAAATGCAAAACTCGCGAAAGCATAAAATATACTCATCATCAACTCTCTAAGCAATACCATTCATTTTAGCTTTTAAAAAATCCATTTTCAAATTTTAACACAGTGGTAATCGATTACCATCCTTGAGGTAATCGATTACCAAAGGTTACTGTAGAAGTCAAAACCTCAAATTCAGCTCCCCTGTTTTCTGGTAATCGATTACCAGATATTGGTAATCGATTACTCTGTAGACAGAAGCTCAATTTTTCGTTCCCTGTTGCAGGTAATCGATTACCAGTGAAAAGTAATCGATTACTATGCAGCAAAAATGACAGATGAAAGCTTTTAAGACCCAAAATGAGTGGTCTAACATACTCCTAACACCTTGATACTTATTATACACCTTACATAAGTATTAACGTAGGCTCTAGGCCCTTCCATCATGCGTATTCATTAATAAATGCATCATTACAACCATTATCAATATAATAGCCATTTTACACAACCAATGGTCTATTTACAACTCAAGTCTTCCAATGCCTCAAAATACAATTATGTGGCCATGGACAAGTCCCATGCTCACTCAAAATACAAAATGACAAGAGGCATAACTATACATCAACTTAAAGGACTTAACATATGGTCATAAATATACAAGAGCATGGCAATATCCACATGCAACAAGTTCATATCCTAAGTCCAAAATATCACATACTACACTATGTACATGAAATGGAATCTTTCAATATGTCATGCTCTCCAAATGCGCCTCACGCTCTACTTTTCCACTAAGCGGGCCTCTTGCCCGAAGATCCACCATGCTCAGCAAGACCTGAAATGATGTCCCCAAACGCGGGGTGAGATATACAAATATATCTCAGTAAACCAAGGGTACTAGAGGATCACTCCACCCCATGGCTCACTCAATGTGTATCACACAACAACAACTGGGCACAAATCCAAGGACATCCACATCACGATTCCCTTAAAGGACCCCATCGTATAACTCCCGGAATCTTCCTGGTGCCTCTCCCATGGTTGAGACGACCCCATGGCAAAACCCAACTGGAACTCCTCATGAGCCCTATCCAGCGGAAGTCCCAGGTTTGGATCATCCTGGTACCGCTCCCAGAGTCGGTTGCACGGCAAAACCCGACCGGAATCCCCAAAGGATATCTCCAGCGGAAGTCCAAACCAACACACATCTACTGGCTAGAGATCACAATTATATCACACAACATGTTCCAAACATGTCACACAATCATGTCAATAATGCATGAACATACATTTATACATAATCAACGGCATCAAATCCAACCACAACCTTCCACTAGGTGTGGTGGAACACACGAGGGAATAAAACCCAAGTTCCAAAGGTTTACCTCAACTTTGAAGCCAATGCTCCACAACGTAAGCTCCAAGCTTAATTCTCCCCTATTGAGTCCGAGAGAGGAAACCTATAATGATCAATCAACATGATCATCAATACAATTTCAAGACAACCAATTCACTTTCAAATACAATAATTCTCAACAAGACAACTTAGGACTAATGGCCAACTACATTTAATCCACTTACTTCAACCATTTTAGTCATTAAACTAAATCACCACTTATGCACTAAGACATCACTCATTGATTATACCACATTTTCACATCATTTTCCTTATTTCCTTCGATATGGTTGAAATCTCACACACAATACACATCCAACATTCCTCCTTTCAATTTCACTACATCAAACCAACCTACCATTCATTTAAACACCAATCATGATCATATAACATCAACTATATCATTTTTACACTGTCACCCCACCAATGACCTCAATAGGTCGAATTCCACATCCCCATCAACCTAGGGGTATTCAATCCGATTCCACACTCATACTCATCATATACTCCTATTATTTACATATACCAATGGTTCATGATTCAATTGTTCAATTACAACACATACCAATTTCATAAAGTCTTGAAACTCATCACAAAATTGCCTAAGTTATAAATTTACAATTCACCATAATTTTTATTGCATCAATCATCATCATTTATCATTCTAAGCATTTAATTACAAAGGAGACATACCATTTAATGCTCCTTACTACCTTAACCCAACTTACATCATCAAAACCCTAACCATTATATGATCTCATTTAAAACAAAGTGAGGGTGAGAAACCTTACCACCAATAGCTTCCAATGATCCTAGGAATTGATCTCCAAGCAATGATTCAACCCAAAGACCCACAAAATTTCTCCAAAATCATCCAAAACCGCCGCTGAAAATGGGGTTTTTCACAAGATGTGGTGGTTTTCATGGCTTAATACTACTACCAATGGATTCGAAAGGTTGTTTCCAACAAATTTCAAGCCAAGAATCACTTGAATCGGTCAAGAAATGAAGAAGTTGCAAGAGGAAGAAGTTGCAAGAGGAAGAAAGATTCAAGGTCATGGCTATGGAAAATAAGAAACTCACGAGAGAGGAGAAGAAAAATGGAGAGAGAATGTCATGTAATTGTGACTTTTAAGTCACTTAAACCATTAGTGGGTCCCACACGCGATTTAACTTTAATTAATCACCTAATTTAAATCACAAATTCATAATCTACATATTTTCCTTGTTCGCGCCATATTTTTGTTTCCTAAAAATATTGATAAAAATTTCACTCTTATCGGTACCATTATACCGCAGTATTTTTACACAGGTAAAATCACTATTCATCAAAAATTTTAAAACTTTCCTATTCACTCGATTTTTCGTCCTGAATCCATTTCTGGCATTATTTTTATCATTTGAGGTCTTCTACTAAATTTTTCATGTCTCGGGTTACGTGTTTGGTAATTTACCATTTTGCCCTTTTCACACAGTTTGGCCTTAATTTCTAGATTTTCACTAATCCTTCCCTTTTAACCCACATTATAGCATATAATTTCATATTTAGATTTACGAGGTGTTATATCCAGAGTGATCAATATTATGCAAATCAAATATAGTTATCTACTCGATGAATTATGTAAAAAATAAATACGCCATAGTAGATTATGTTAAAATGAGGATGGCTAAAAAAAGAAAAATGCATACAAATTATTGCTAACTATAACAGCCACCAATAAAATCAAGGTAACAAATAGACCAAGCAACTGTTGAATTAAAAGATCAGCTTGTACCTATAATAAGAAAATGCTATTAATTCAGTGTCATTCTGTAGCAATCATTGGAGGGATGAGTTCAACACATACCAAACATGTGATTTCTTATGTTTATGCATTACCAAAGACATCATCTTCTACCATCATATTTATGCCTATGATACAAAATGCAAATGCTCGTTAAATAAATTACGTTAATATGTTAACACCCAGAAGTAATAGTCTCAGCAAAAATAAACGGGTTATTTTTTTTTAGAACAAAAAAACATTGTCTGAAAGGCATTTGAAAGAAAATTAACCAAATAATCATGTATGAGTCATATTTTTTGCTTACATTGCAACAAATGTGTCTAAACAGCATCAAATCAATACACATGCTAAAAACTTGTAACAATATAAAGAACCCACAATGATAAATTTTAAAAAAACAACAACCTACATTCGGGTCCACCAAAGACTTAAAGAATGAGGTGACAATAGTTTTGCTGCTTCAAACACTTGAAACTTGATATCTTCACTGCATCTAAGTTTTTATATTTTATCTCACAGATGGACATTCATTTATTACAATCAGATTTATAAAATAATAATAAATAATTATTTCTTTGCAAGGATTTGTGTCGTTAGTATTTGGAATTTTACAAATTTGTATTGACCAAAATTAAAATCAGATTTAGGAAATTAATTATAAAATAAAAAGGATAAAATTTTAATTTAACTACAAAAATGTGTTGGTGGGCTGGCCCTCCGGGCCGAGCTCAGTTTGCCCCATCTAACTATCAGCATGCAATATGTTTTTATATTTATCCACAAAAATGTTCTTATATCCACATTTACGTTTTTATATTTTATCTCAGAGGTGGAATTTCGTTTACTACAATTAGATTTAAAAAAATAATAATAAATAATTATTTTTTGCAAGGATTTGTGTCGTTTGTATTTGAAATTTTACAAATTTTTATTTACACAAATTAAAATCAGATTTAGGAATTTAATTATAAAAGAAAAAGGATGAAATTTTAATTTAATTATAAAACTGTGTTGGTGTGCCGGCCCTCCGGGCCGAGCCCAGTTTGCCACCTCTAACTATTAGCATGTAATAGGTTTTCATATTTATTCATAAAAAAAGGCTCTTATAGTTGTATTTGGTATTTTATATTTTATCTCAGAGAAGAACTTTCATTTATTACAATTAGATTTATAAAATAATAATAAATAATTATTTTTTTGTAAGAATTTGTGTCGTTAGTATTTGGAATTTTACAAATTTTTATTTACAAAAATTAAAATCAGATTTAGGAACTTAATTATAAAAGAAGAATGATGAAATTTTAAATTAAATACAAAAATGTGTTGGTGGGCTGGCCCTCCGGGCCGAGCCCAGTTTGCCCCATCTAACTATCAGCATGCAATAGGTTTTTATATTTATCCACAAAAAAGGTTCTTACAGTCATATTTAGGTTTTTATATTTTATCTCAGAGAAGGACTTTCATTTATTACAATCAGATTTAAAAAATAATAACAAATAATTATTTTTTGCAAGGATGTGTGTCGTTTGTATTTGAAATTTTACAAATTTGTATTTACAAAAATCAAAATCAGATTTAGGAATTCAATTATAAAAGAAGAAGGATTAAATTTTGATTTAATTATAAAAATGTGTTGATGGGCCGGCCCTCCGGGCCAAGCCCAGTTGTCACCTCTAACTATTAGCATGGAATAAGTTTTTATATGTATCCACAAAAAAAGGCTCTTATCGTTGCGTCTAGGTTTTTATATTTTATCGCAGACATGAACTTTCATTTATTATAATTAAATTTACAAAATAATAATAAATAATTATTTTTTTGCAGGCATTTGTGTCGTTAGTATTTGGAATTTTATAAATTGGTATTTACAAAAATTGAAATCTGAATTTGGAATTTAATTATAAAAGAAGAATAGCGAAATTTTAATTTAATTATTAAAACGTGTTGGCAGCGGGGCGGGCAGGCCCTCTGGGCCAAGATCAGTTTGCAACCTTTAACTATCAATATTTTATATAAATAATTATTTTTTTGTAAGGATTTGTGTCATTAGTAACTAACACAAACTTAAGAATCAATCTATTACATTCAGAGCAATACATTTAGTGACTAACACCTTAAGAATCCATTCTATTCCATTCCATTCAGCTTTATATAGGTGTCTCTTTACCAATGAGTGCACAAAATGTTAGAAAGTCCAAATTTGCTAAAAGACACACAATGTCGAATATCTATGCCAACATGTATCTTTTTCATTCATTCGAAAATCTTAGTTCAGCTGAGTCCATGAAACTTTGAAAAGAAACATCAACGTGTTTATCTTTTGGGAAAAAAACAATATATATATATATATATATATATATATATATATATATTGTTTATCATCTTCCTTGTTTATATAAATACAGAATTTCGAGTCATATTTTTATTATCTAACTAGTTTGTTTCTAAATTTAAATCTGATTCAATCTAATATAATTTAAAGCAGTTTAGAATGAACCGATTTTTGTTTTTGTATTTTAGGTTAAAATAAATAATTAATGTAATACAAATTAATTCAAAATATTAAATATCTCATCTCATAACTCATTTGATACATAAAGCTCATTTCAATTTCACACTCCCAAAATAGAACATACACAAGAACAAGAAATGGACATACCATATGGAAAATTGGCATCCATGATTTCTCTGCTACAGAGTTCTATGTTCTAGACCCTTATCCTAATTCCTAACCTCATTAACCGATTATTCATATCAGAACCTCAATTACAAAACAACTATAATGCTTAAACATTAACATAGAAGAGGGACTCTGGCAATACAACTTCAAACCTCAGCTTATGATCTAAAATTTAAATTAAAAAAAAAAAAACTGAAGTTATATATAAGTTAACACTAAAATCTGTATTAGGAAGGAATGCATGACAAGCATATAAATTTATAATTTTTTGAAACACATCAGTTATATCCATAAGAAATACAAAAAAAGGAGACAAATAAACAGCGAACTATCTCAAAGTAAGCTTCACAAAGATCTAAAAATTGTACACGTCAGTTATAAAAAGAAACAGGGGCAACAAAGAAACAATAAAATATCTCAAAGTAAGCTTCACAAAGATCTAAAAATTGTACATTTAGGTGATAAAAAGAAACAGAGGCAACAAAGAAAAACATGCATAAGCACATTACTTGCACCTTTCTTGGGGGAAAAAAGAAAAGAAAAAAGCAGTACCTGGTGCTTGGTGAACGCAAATCCAAAGAAAAAAACCCTCAAGGCTGCCTTTTGCTTTTGGGAAATCACTGTGAGCACCTAATCTATTGAAAGCCAAACCACTTCTGCATCAACATAGCAAATGCAATCGATCAGTGCATGAAAATCGAACAGTGTATGAAGCAGGGACATACCGACAGAGAAATGGTTTGTGGGTTAGGGTTTGTATACCTTGATAAATCACAAAAATCGAAATAGACGAAGATGTTGCGGTGGTGAACAGGCAACGAATCACACATGAACGGCGGTGAGAACAGATAGGTGATCGACGGAGAGGAACTTCAACTTGCTGACTTGAGAGAAAATGGGATCGAAGAAATTGGGTGATAGTGTGAGTGAGAAGAGCGGCGCATACTAAAACAAAAGCAATTAGGTTATCTAACTTTTAGAATAAATAAATAAATATGTAAAATATTTTTTTATTTAAATATTAAACAGGCCGGCCTATAGGCTAAAAGGCCAGGCATTTTATTTTTAGCCTACGGCCTTGTTTCTAAACAGGCTCATATACAAGCCTTGACATATTCTAATTACCTCGTAGGCCAGGCCAGAACAGGCTTTTCGTAGGCCAGATCATAGGCCCCTGTAGGCCGGCCTGGCCCATTTACATCCCTAGCCGAGCCCAGTTTAGCACCTCTAACTATCAGCATGCAGTAGATTTTTATATTTATCCACAAAAAATGTTCTTATAGTCACATTTTGGTTTTTATATTTTATCTAAAAGATGGACTTTCGTTTTTACAATCAGATTTAAAAAATAATAATAAATAATTATTTTTTGCAAATATTTGTGTCGTTTGTATTTGAAATTTTACAAATTTATATTTACAAAAATCAAAATCAGATTTAGGAATTTAATTATAAAAGAAGAAGGAAGAAAATTTAATTTAATTATAAAAATATGTTGGTGGGGCCGCCTCTCACTATTAGCATGTAGTAGATTTTTATATTTATCCACAAAAAAGGCTCTTATAGTTGCATCTAGGTTTTTATATTTTATCTCAGAGATGAACTTTCATGTATTACAATTAGATTTACAAAATAATATGTAAGGAACACACAGGAGGTAGAAGAATAAGCGTCTGAATGGTTTGAAGTTTCTAAGAAAATATCAAATGATGAGTTTTCTATTTTCAAGTAACATTAGTAAAGAACCTTCCATCTTCCAATACAACAATTAAAAACCTTACAGTTCCAATGTAAAAATGATAGTGGGTCATTAATTAGATGTCTCCCACTAATTTCTTAATTTCGATTTTTGATTTAATTAAAAACTTATTATGCAATTTTTTTTAAAATTGACATGCAAGTGTGAACACAAAGCTGAAACTGCATTAGAGCTTGACACATCAGTTTTTTTGGTTCTCCTTTTAAGTATATAATAGATGGAAATTTAATACAGCTGTCTCCTGCTATTATGAAAAAAATAAAAAATAAAAAATAAATTAGAAAAGGAAATAATGTATAATAATATATCATTTTCGCTATTATGAAGCCACCTGATAAACCTTTGGTTTACCATGTTTTTAGGCTAAAT